>NW_010223988.1:9369-47052 GCF_000690775.1 Eurypyga helias
CCACAGCCCAACCCATGCCTTCCTGCCTTTTTCACAAAGACGTTTTTCCCAGTACCCAGCCTGGATGTGAATTTTCAGCTAACTGCTTCTCGGCCCACCCAGGCAGTGGGAGCCCGAGGGAACCCCTCTCTTCTCCCCACCATCATTACACGTCCTCTCACGTTCCCTCTTGCAGCTCCCGTGGCTGCTTGAGAGGGGCTTGTGAAACGAGGAGGCACAGAAACTGTGATTTACTCCAGGTCACCCTGACACCTCAACATTCCTCTGAGGGCTCAGAGCCATCTGCCCTGCCCATTTAGGTCCATTTTAGCTGCTGCCAGCCTACCCCACTCCATCCCCTGCACGATTATTATGCCTGAGAAAGGAGCCATTTCCACTGGTGGAAACTCTGGGGACCCCCAGAAGTAGGTAGGGGTCCTCCCCTCAAAGCTCAGCTTCAACAAGGCAACAGTGGCCAACGACGCTCGGCAGACACCCCACCCACCATCCCAGTCCCATCGCCGACGGACAGAGACCAGCGCTGCCACATCAGCCAGCTGCTCTACTCCAATACACCATTTCCACCTTTGCTAAGCAAGCTCATGTTTCCCCACAGATCCGTCATCTCAGTGGCAGAGATTTACAGTGCTGGTTCCCCACTCTCCGGGGCACTGCAGATGCCGCCCCTCGACCGCGATCCGGGACAGGGGGCACATGCTATCAGGGTCTGCAAAGAGACACTTCTGAAAACTAGGCAGATCCTAACCACGCGGGAGCGTTCTGGACCTGGCTCTTCAGGAAGACCACAGAAAAGTTTGCCTAAGCAAGGCAAGCTGAAGTGAGGTTAAAAAGCTGTTCCATTGCACTCTAGCAAAACCTAAGTAATAAAGCCAGGCTCAGATCACATTAGCCTGAGGTCCTGACCTCTCCCAGAGCTAGTGACCCACCAGTCTTCCAAGGCACGGCAAAATTGGCTTTCAGACAGCACTGTGATGACTCTCTACTCCTTGCAAAAGTGTAGCAACCCATATTGCTAGAGCTAACGAATGGCTCCTGGGGTGCCTCAGCTGTCAGGGCACATGACATTTCCTTCACCAAAAGCAGCTCTCCTGTCACTATCGACAGGACCGAACTTAACGCAGATCAGCAAAGAACCACATGGCAATCAGGTTTTTGATTAGACATTTACTTATGCCTGGTGCTAGATATTCCACCCTTTGTCCTCGAAACTATTGTGGCTATGTTTTCACACACCCTGTAGTAACACAAAGCAGTACCAGTGGCGCATTCAACATGCAACAGGCTGTACATTTTGGAATACATGTTGTACTTCCAAACCCCTTGGATGGTTTTGAAGATCTCCCCATTGTCATCCCTCTTCCCTGAAGTCAGTGCACACAGATTAGTTGTTGTGAGAGAAAGCCAGGATCCAGGTATCCCATCCCAACTCACACAGCAGGCCTTGTGCTTAGGCTGTTTCACATCCCTGCCTCTGAGGTACACCAGGATACAAGACGGATTGTAATTTCTTCCCAGCTTACATGCAGAAGCTGAAAAGCTTTAGTTCTCTGAGGGACTGCATCGCAGCCTGTGTAAGGATGTCAAGCCCCAACTTGGCGATGGTTGCTTCAGTTCTCTCCAAAGAGCCAGCAGCCAGTGCACGCATGCAGAACAGATGCCCGTCTGCATGAGAGGGATCTGCTCTTACTGAAGTTACATATTTATTATTCACTAAGCCTAGGAAAAGGCACAAAGTGACACTTAACTTTGAGACTGAGCAGCTGCCATGGTTGTTTTGGCATAAAACTGAGTATCCGTGAGCTGGGCCATCAGGGCACCCATGGCTCCTCTTTCTGCTGTGGGAGATGTGATGACCATTTTTATGATTGGAGAGAAGGGTGCAGGAGGGAACTTGCCATGCAGCAAGGGGAGGTGCGAGATGATGCTCAAGGGCTGCAAAGCTGTCGTTTGATGATTGTGGAGAGACCGAAGGCTGCTTTGCCTTCCTCCTCCTTTTGGGGTGCGATCACAGGCACAGCAGAAACAAGGAAGCGTTTTGTTCACAGCAAACAAAAGCCAAGCAAACAGAAGTGATTTCTAGTTCAGTAAGTCAAAAGAGGGAAACATTTGGCTGTGTGGTAACGAGGCTGCTGTGGAGAATTCGGCCAACAGAAGAGCACAATTAGTTTTTACGGGGAGTAGCAGAACAAAAGACAGTGAAATACCAAAGCTTTGGAGACATGTGTGTCTTGGATATTTACTTGTTAACGCCATGTAGTCAAGAGCGGATCAGGGAACAGTTACTCTATAGCTAGGTGTACTTTTAGAACTCATTCCTTTCCTCCAGCTTTGGTAACTGGGCCTGAAACAAAGGTGTCACCTCCCCTCTTCCCACCCTGAAGGGACTTCATTTCAAGAGAATCACTTGTAACTTCCCAAATGCTTGAAACCCAGGTAACTGCTTCTAGTGCCATGGCAGGGGCCAGAAAAATGGGCTGCAACAAAATAGGACATGGAATGTGGGTGTAAAGGGGATGCATTCCATTGCTTCGGCAGCGGATGCCTTGGGAAGAGCACCGATAAAATCAGTTTAGCGCTGTTCCTCAGCCTGCAGTCTTGGGGCAAATTCCACTACCTATTTTTTCTTTAGGCTTAAAGTAAGTAAATTATTTGTTTTTGTCATTCTCTCTCCTCACTGCAGCTTATAAATCTTAAGTCAGAGTGGCTGTAAAGCAGGCTGCAATCCCTAGGGAGAAAGTCCTGCTGGAAGGGCAGCCAGCAGCATCAGCCAGACTGCCATCACGGAGCACAAGGCAGCCCAGAGACGGGTCAGGAGGAGTAGGAAGAGGGGAGTGATGAGGCAGCCAGCCCCAGGGCTATCCTGCCCCAGCCACTTTCCCGACTGAGGGAGAAGATGCTCAGCTTGCCACGATACAGTCTAACACTCAGTTGGTCACAGCTTTGACTTTTGCCTCAGGCCTTCCCGACTTTTCTGACACAGGATTTCAAATTGCATTAGTCTGGGAAAGAGGCAAACAAAAAAAGTTGTATGTTTTTCCCAGGCACTGCTTAAAATAGAAGGCAAACAAATGTCATTGCCGACACACAGAGCCCTGGAGACAGCCGTGAGATGCACAGGCACGGACAGATGCGTGCGACCGGGCCCTGTGCTTCATCGTGTCTACAGTCGCCTATCACCCCCAACATTTTCAGCATAGAAAATGTGCGGGTTTTTTAATATCACATTATGGAAGATAATAAAACACCTTTCCACTCACACGCTGGGCCATTTGGTGGGTAACGTGAATACTGTGGTGGTTTGTTCTTGGCTCTCCATCACTTTCTTTTCCCCAGTCTCCTGTGCAATTTGCTCTGTCTAGCTATTTCAAAGCATCTTTATGATGTCCTTTTACTCTGTTCAGATCACCATCTGTTTGTTTCATTAGCAGTCTCACTTGGGGGGGTGGGGTGTATTTAGGAGGGCATTCAACATTCAAAATTAAAAGCCTCGGAACTAACATTATTCAGTTGGAAAATGATAAAGTGCTGCTCTTCAGCATTTTCCTGAAGCTTGTCTAAAAGCAACCCAGTGCCAATTTCTTTCCCCTTCTCTTTTACCTTTAAGCGAGAATCACGTTTTGCTTGCAGACTAAAGAGGACTAAAGGTTTCATGCATTTCACAGACAGGTTGATAAATAATCAGGCCAATACTTAACGGATTCACTTACTTATCTGAGTGCACGGCTGTCAGCAAAGAAATGTGTCATTACTGGACACTACCCCAGTCCCCTCAGAATCAGCAGCCCCTTCTGCCCTGCCTTCAGTGGGGTCAGATCTAACACAGATTGCTCTAGGCTAGCAGTTCACAGGCCAGCCACACATTTGATTAATGAGAGCACCGCCAGACAGCTTATCCAGGAAAATGCACGATGCTATAAAATAAGCAGGCATAGAAAGGGGGGCGTCACCCATGGTGCCAATGCCACCTGGAAGACAAAGGAGCTACCAGGGAGTGCAAGTTTGTTGGGACACAATGGCAACTCGTTGATCTAGGAGAAAACCCGAGTAATTTCTTACTGAACCAGAGGAGGAACGATGAATTCCGCTTCGTGTCTGCATGCTCTCCTCGTTCTGTAGCACAGGATGAGTAATCAGCCCAACAGAAAAGGAGACTACTGCACTGCATTTGATTTTTGGGTGGTGAGGGTAGCTTGGCTGCATGGGGAAAACAGAGATCAGGCAGACTAGAAGCACAGAGTGTCACACAGTGATTTGTTCCTTTCCTGGGCCATTAGCTCAGCAGTAACCATCCCAGATGTTTTATTGGTTTAGATCCTGGATTTGAAGTGTTCTTCCTGAAGTTGTGACTCCTAGACTCACCAGACCACAGCCAAGGCTATAATTTCCAACTGGAAAAAAACAAGACACTTGGAAAACACAAACACATCGTAACTAATGCACTGCTAATCTGCCTGAGTCCAGGGTCCTGCTTACAGAGAAGCACGCTACCACTTCTTTCTGCACGGGCCGCCGACTGAAAATACAACTGCGTCAGAAAAGCGTGAGCAGTGCCTCAGAGGCTGGGGATGTCTGGTGTTACCAAGTCATTGCTGGCGACCTCTCCAACCTGCCACCTCAGAAGATGGACGCTACTCACCACTGGCCACCTAAAGAAAGTGTGAGCAGAGAACCAAGCAGTTGGTCAAGCCACAGAAGAGCTGCCAGACCTGCTCCACGCTGGCAAGATTTGGGACAAAACCTGATAAATAGTATCAGGAACAGTGTGGCCAGCAGGACTAGGGAAGTGATTGTCGCCCCGTACTGGGCACTGGTGAGGCTGCACCTCGAATCCTGTGTTCAGTGTTGGGCGCCTCACTGCAAGAAAGACATTGAGGTGCTGGAGCATATCCAGAGAAGGGCAACGGAGCTGGGGAAGGGTCTGGAGCACAAGTCCTGTGAGGAGCGGTTGAGGGAGCTGGGGTTTTTTGGCCTGGTGAAGAGGAGGCTGAGGGGAGACCTTACTGCCCTCTACAACTGCCTGGAAGAAGGTTGCAGGGAGGTGGGTGTTGGTCTTTTTTCCCAAGTGATAGGATGAAACAGGCTCAAGTTGCATCAGGGGAGGTTTACATTGGATATTAGGAAAAATTTCTTCATCAAAAGGGTTGTTGGGCATTGGAACGGGCTGCCCAGGGAAAGGGTTAAGGCACCACCCCTGGAGGTATTTCAACGAGGCACGGATGTGGTGCTTGGGGACATAGTTTAGTGGTGGACGTGGCAGTATCAAGTCCAGCTGTTAACCTGACAATCTTAAGGGTCTTTTCCAACCTAAATGATTCCGTGATTCTAAAACCCAACTTGCAAGAGGGTACAAAGCCCATAACAAGATCGCCTCAGCCCAAATTGCAATAGGAACCGTTGGCAGATGTTGGGCTGTGAGAATATCCCAGAAAAGGTCAGAGATGGCCTGTAGTTGGCTGAAGAACCTTCCATCAGCAGGACGCCATAAAGCAGTTACGTAAGCTGAGGAGAAAGCAAGGGCAGAAGGCAGGTCCTCAGAATGGGCATGCATGAGAGTGCCAACCTTCACCGAAGGGACACGTAGCACAAAGCCAACAGCAGAGATCTAACCATGGTCGCAAATAAATCAAGAAATTCTTCAGGGCATCTTAATAAATTCTCAGACTGAACAGAGATGAGGGCAGACAGACCCACTGATGTTTTCCTAGCAGCAGAGAGTGGTGGGGGAAAGCCCCCCCACAGCCTCAGGGATCCTTCACAGGCCCCTGCTAGGCTGATGGTGTGGTCACACACTCTCCAAAGAGTACAGCACAAGCTTGTTTCCAGATGACATTTCATGTTCTTATCCCTTCATTCCCTGCCTCGCCTTTGCCTTTGGACTTGTCACAGACCATTTGCTAAAGATGAACTGTGTTGCTCCCATTTAAGGGGATGGATGCTCGGATCCCATAATTTGGTTTAAGGGCTTTCCGACAGATCTGCTCCTGGGGCTGCCGTGCAAGCTCAGCTACCATCCTCAGTGCCTGGAAGAAGGCTGAAGCCCAAAGCCCTCATCTTGAACTTATCTAGCAATCTAAGATCTCCTCTTATATAGACCTAGCCTCAGTGACCTGAAAAATAAAAATCCCAGGAATGATTAATTCCTTACAGGCCCTATTACTTCAGAGGTAGGACAGCCACCACCAAAAGTCCGCCTGTCAGAGCTCAGCTGGACAGGAGATGAACCACTGGGTAGAGGAGATTGTAGAAGCTCATATCAGACTCTGCTCCCATGGAAATAAGTGCCTGTTCCTTCAGAATGGGAAGCCCTCAGGTGTGCCTGTGCACGCACCTTCTGTGTCGCTGAGAAATAACGGGTAGGCCCTGAAGCGGCTGGTGCTCCCCAGCACACCACAGAGCATGATTAACCCCTGCACGGGGGTTATGAAACTCATTACCCAGCAGTTTAACGGAGGCCCATCCTGACACAGCAGGACTGACTCCAGCTCTCATGATAACAGGGATCTCACCATTATGTGGGGCATCCACCCCCCTCTCCCCCAAGGAAGAAAACCCACAAAAACGAAGGCAGTTTGTGCCTTGCTGTGATTAACAGGCAGCAATGCCGTTAGCTCTCTAGCTCCCTGCTTCCCTCTTCCTCCCCAGCCAGGGCCGTGTCCTCCTTGGATTTTGCACGTGGTCCTCACCCTTGGTGTCTCACCACGGCTTCCCCTTTCAGCCCAGGGAACAGGCTCACAGCCCACCTCACTGTGCACAGCAAGTGCTCCTTTGCTGGAAACGGAGCTCCTCTGCTTCCCTCATCAGATTAACATAAAACACGCTACCGGCATAGTGGCAGGCTCTTAATAATGATTAATAGTTGCAACTTAGACATGATTAATGAAGGGAAGGGTTAACGTCAGTGTTTGTGACTGAGGCTGTCAGTGTGGATTAGGGGAAACACCCATCACATCTCCAAGTTCTTGGCTGCTTCCAGTTTCTTTTAAACAGAACATATTTTGGACAGTATTAAAGTAATTGGGCTCATTAATTTTTTATGGTTTTCATTTGTCTTTTGCAGATCATGGCTTTTTTTTCCTCTCTCTCTCTGGTCATCAGCACCATGGGAAATTAGCTCCTGAAGTCTTACTAGTTCTTTGTTGGCAGTCTTTAATGGCCTCGGATCTCAAAAGGCATTTCATTCATCTGGCGACCGCCGGGCTGTGAGAGCACTGGGGTGCTTCCCCTCCCCACACACCCCCCTTTCCTCAAAGCAGAGATAAGAGTGCAGCTATTTTAAAAGCAGAAGGTGAGATGAAAGCACTCGCTTCAGATCAGACACTGCTGCCATTCCATAATTAACTTTACCTAAAATTTCAAAGGAGGAAAAAAAAAAAAAAAAATAGAAGCCATACAAAAATAATTTCAAACCACTTTCTCCGACATGTTCGTCATCTTGTTCTTGATGCCAATATCAAGAGAAGAATGTGGGGACTTTTTTTTTTTTTAAATAATATTACCAAGCCACTCCTCCAAGCACTATCTTGAGCTCATTTTTCAAACACCAGCATGAAAGGCAGCCAGGTCGCTCTCTTCTCTCTGTAGTTCGCCGTATCACTTTGGGCTACCTGTATGCTCAGGGTCAAAACGACGTGCTTCCGCCCTCTCCTTTCCCAACTGCACAAAGCAAAAAACGCTGGAGCTGGCCATCTGACAAAGCATTCACACAGCCCCCGTAAGAACCTGTGCCCCTACCCCCCTCTCCCCGCATGCTGCAATCGCGGTTTGCATCTTTAAACCAGCGTTATTTACGGCAACCCACTTCCAATACATCCTAGATCCCTCCTGGGAGGCAATCACAGCCCACGTATTTGTTAACCTGTGGAAACCTACAGATATACCTCTCTAGTCCCTGTCTTGTAACTAATTCTAGAGCAGCATCCTCCTCCACACACAGAGCTACACAGAATAACCAATATAAATAAAACAAAAAAATAAGGTAAACAAATACCTAGAGGTTAGAAGAAAAAGTTGAATTCAATTATTTGTTTTTTTTTGATTACTGCCTGAATTTTTTTACAAAAAGGAAAAGAACTTGAAACAGTTACCTGCAGGTCCAGACTTACCTGGATGTACTTACTTTCATCCCTGGCTGTCTTCAAGGCCAGGCTGGATGTGGCTTTGAGCAACCTGGTCCAGTGGAAGGTGTCCCTGCCCATGGCAGGGGGGTTGGAACTAGATGGTCTTTAAGGTCCCTTCCCACTCAAACCATTCTATGATTCCATGATTCATTCTATACCTGTTTTTTTTGTCACTGTTGTTGGTTTTTGTTGTTGTGTTTTTTTCCTTAAATCTGCAAAAATCTTGTGTTAAATTGAATAGATTTAAAAATTTACAAAGGGATGGATAAGACAGCATTACCCAGTGGTCAGGAGGCTGGATATTGGAAGATGCAAGTTCTGTTACTCCTAAAACTCATCTTGATGTCTCCCCCTGTCTCAGGTGTCCCCGTTTAAAAAACAGTGCAAATCTTCCTCCTGTCCCTGCAACTGATAAAAAGGAAGAGAGAGTAGCCAGAGAGATCAGTTGCTTGAGAAATACAACTTTAAAGCAGCAGCCAGATGACTTCCACCCAGCTTCCTGAAGGAAGCTGACAACTAGTCTAAATGATTTTCACTATTTCAGTATCCTGTACCAGACAGACCAACCTGTGCTACCAAAACTGTAACAGCCATCGCTTTCAGCTGTGAGTGCTGCATCAGCACCAGCTCCACCTGGGCTCACAGCACAGGAGTTTCTAACCCTGACCTGCAGCCAGCTCCTACAGACAGGCTTTGCTAAGGAAGATCTGCTGCACCTCTCAGATTCACAGGGTGGTTGGTTATTTTTTTTTTTCCCCCTGCTCAGGTATGATTTTATCTTACGTAAGCCATGTCTTCACCAGCATATCTAACACAACGCCTTGAAAGTGAATATTTAAGCCAGCTCCATTATTTCTGAAGCAGAGCACTCTCCAAATTCACTTTGGATAATTCATTGGTTCTGCTAACTCCTCTGCTCTGCACAGATCACCGTGCAGAAAATACAGAAACAGATGCATGGAGAATTTTTGCTCTTGACTTTGTGTTTGAGTAGACAGAAACTAGTGAAAGAGCAGCCAACTATCAACCATGTTTCCTTAGTCTGCAAAACACACTTACTGCACAGCATTTAAATATTTCTTAATCAGGTGTAACAGCCGGAGCATTTAAACCTCCACAGGGGTTGCACCTGGATCCAACAGCCAACCTCACTGTCGTCCCCTCACCCAGCACCGCTGCAAGCTAGTGCTACTTTGAATGCAGTGCTGGGCAAAGAGCATTTCCTCGGATAACTCTATCACAAACCAATGAGAAGAAAAATCTACTCTGTCAAACAAAACATCATACTTCACCGCTGTTCTGCAACGTGACCCGCATGTGTCAAGGAAATAGCAGGTATTCCAAATAAATGCAACCGACCATTCATTCACTCAGTCAACCAAATTGACACCGCCAGGGCGCTCCTCTGGAAGCGAGCTGGTTGGGGCAACCTGAGCTATTGCTCCTGTTGTTCTTACACGGATGAAGGCTTTTGTACTTCCTGGCTGAGAAATGGCCATGGTCAACCTGTGAAGGAGTTACAGGCTGTGGCATCAAGAAACAAGATATGATTTCTTTTTTTTAGTCTCAGGGTAATTGGCAGGGATTAGCCTTAGGTGACAGCTTTAAAAAAAAAAAAACACAACAAAAAAAGGATAGTTACCCATACAGCGGCTGTTGGGAAACATACAGACCTTACAGGAAGTGATAGTACCAAATCAGTTCTCAGTGAAAAGAGGGCTGCTGCACAGTTTGCAGCACCAAAGCATCTCCACCTCTGAACCACCCTGTGCCCATTCCCACAGAAATGCTAAGGGCTGGATCAGCCACACCACTGTCCTACCTTTTCATCTGCAGTGGTCCCCTCAGTAAGGCTGTAGGGAATACTGCTGGGATTTTGGGAAGCAAAAAATCCTGTTTCGGTTTATGTATTTGCAGTATATTTGGCAGATAAATGGGAAAGTGAATTCCCTAGAGAGATCAACCCAGGACTTTGGGAAAGTGCTTTATGCAGCACACATATCTTCAACCTTGCTCTGAAAAGCAAGGAGCAGCTGTGCATTTCCACATGAAGGTGCCTTTGAGTTAATAACAGCGCATCATTTTGGGCTACAGCTCCCCAAAAAGTGAAAAGCTGCTTAGTTCTATCACCAACAGATAACTGAGGCTGAATGGTTAGGAGACTGCATGCAAAGCAGCAAGACAGCTTGCCACACTCAGAAATCACTGCTGAAATCAACCGCGCATTTAATTTTTAAGGTGCAAAAAGGAAGATCTTTAAACAAACCAAAGCAGAGAGAATAAAAATGACTAATCAGGAAGCTTAGCTGGAAAATATGCTGTTTATTTGCATAAGCATCTGTCTTCTAAATCAACATTTCTCCAGCATAGCTCTCGCTGGGACACAACTGAATAAGCCAGATCTGGGGCCCCAGCATTCCCTGCCCTGTGGAGAACATGTTGTGGCAGCCTCAACAGCTCTGCCTCCCTTGTGCCCCTGGTGTGGATTCTGGATCCACAGCTGTTTATTTTGGGGCAGTTTGCCAGCATCCAAGATAGATCACCAACTGAGAATTTCTGTGAGGGCATATAAAATAGGAAAATTATAAAATAACCAGGTAAATTATAAAATTGACACGTTTGTGAAGGTCCCAAGTGCAGATGAGTCACAGAAGTGGAATATTTTAACCTCTATGTACTTATATAGATCAAAATATTCAGACATGCCATTTGAACCTGTTCTCCTTAGTCTGCGAAAGTTAGTTCCTAAGACGAGGAGTACTACTTAATGCTAGTTCTTTGAGTGACAGGACTGTCCCTGATGAAGTACCTTGAGTAGAAGAGTGGCTATGATCCAGATGTCAGGTGGGTCTGGACTTCGTGGGGCAGAATGGTTCCCGTGGTAGTGGTGGTGCCTGCTTCGGGCATCTGCTGGGGAAGAAACCCCAACGTGGGACTTCAGCCAGGCACGCAGCCTCCGCAGAGCATCTCAACTTGAATCTGGCTCATGGATCACGGACCTGCAGATAAACAGGGATACTGTGCTGGGAACATAAGTGGTGGGAAAGTAGCAGGTGGAAAAAGGGAGGTAGAAGCTAATGCTAGAGGCTCTGCTAGTAAATCCATACGCAGCAACCAGCACAGAGCACCCACTGCTGCTGAAGGCGCTAGAGCTTTGCCTCAAGCAAACAACAAACCATGCCTGCTCCAGATACCTCGACTTTGACTGTACAAACAGAATGGCAAAACAAAAACAAGAAATTATGAAATTAAGCAATTTCATTTGTATAAATATGGAGACACATGTATCAGTACATTTTTATATACACATGTGGATTTTCAGTATCACTTCCTTATTTTAAAATATGTTTGAAACCCACAAAGATCTAACAAAACTTAACATTGAATGCAAAAGAAGTTGGAAGAAGCCTCATGTCGGAGGCTATAAAACAAAACAACTGAGCCTTTGTGGGGCAGGGGACATCCTCGCTTGTGAACAGTATTAAAACACCAACTTTATTCAGGAATACAGAATACATTTTTTAAGATTTCCAGTTTACAAAAGTTTAAGACAAGGTTTCGGCATACAACCTCTGACGTAACATCTCAAGTTGATAGAACCCCTCAAATCACAAAAGCAACAAAAAAAAAAGAAAGGACAAACGAAGGCCACAGTCCTGCGCTGGCATACATTCGGGCAGAATCCAGCACAGTATTAAAATTCTTTCTGCAGTCACATATTTTAGTCCACGGGTGCAATACAGCCTTGTGTTAATAAAAAAAACTATTTCAGATCTCGTATGAACTGCAAGAAGAGCACTTGTCTTACCATTTCAGTTCCAGGCATTATTTGCAAAGTCACTTCTGATGAGCAACAGTTAAAAACAGTTTTTGCCGTCTGATCACCACATTAAAAATACAGCATTAAATTCTTAATTTACACAATTTTAAATATTCATTAAAATATTAAATTCAGAATCAGTGTGCCTCTATGCTTTTCATCGTTAATAGTTTTTCTTATCTACTAAAACCATTTGTCTTTCCTAAGATGTCTAAAAAGTAAAGCGCACAAGATTAACAAGCTGCAGCATTAATTAAAATGAGAGTCATCAGCTCTTTCCTCCACCCAGCTTCTAGATCTATCACAAGCACCCTATTAGCTGTATCAAAGTGAAGTGGTGTAAATAAAACTGATTTGACTTAAAGGGGGAAGAAGAATGAATGCAGAGCTATTTAAAAATCGCAGTGCAGTCAGTGTTGTTGTGTATGTCACTGTAGACAAGAGCTGAGAAAATTATTCAGGGGCTCTCTTCAAAAAGCATTACTGCCAGCTTTCCATTAGCACAATAGCAGAGAGGTAAATTGTGATTCGCCTTACAAGGAACTTCAGATTATTATCAAGCAGATTCACTAATGGCCTAATTTTAAATACACAGCACTCACTTCAGCAGAGCTTACAGACACCCCAAACTCCTGAAATTTATTTATTTCTAAATAACCCAAATCTTATTACCAACAGGCTAATCCACATGCCTTCCTTTACCTCAAACAGTCATTTCTTGAAATTGTTTTGTTGGAATCAAATATATTGATATCAAATATCAAATATTACTGTCTGTGCTGAGGAGAACTACTCATTACAGTGGTCACTATTCAATACAGACAAGGAATCGGAATTTGGCTCAGGAAGAAAACTTCAATTGTTGTTCCTTTTAGGCCTTTGAAATAGCATCCATTTGTTAAAATATTAAGCATAAAGGAAAGCTGCTGGAGGACTAACCTCTAACTAAAAGGTTAAGAGCAACTGCAAACAACAAAATGTTCAATTCCAATTTTACTGCTTACCGAAAAGAAATCCTACCACATGGTATTTCATGAACATTTAACTTCAGCCTTACAAGCTGCAGGATTTTCACTGAAATATTTAATTCCGTCAAGGCAGTTGTTGCTACCATGGTTTCCCAAAGATTCCACTGAATAATGCAGTATAACGCTGTATTAACACCACTAGAAGTGACACGTAATAAACAATTTGTGTGATACTACAGCAATTTCCAAAGAAACCAGCTAGTAGGTCTGTTCTACAAACAGAGAACTGGAGTAAGATGAAACCTCCACTTGAAGTTTTAGCATGCCTTTTTGGAACAAGATATTGAACTTCTGTACTCCTCAGAGTTTGGTGGTCCCCATTAAGTGGCAACAAAGAGGAAGACAGGACTCCTTTCTCTTTTTGGATCTCTAGACAATGATACATAACACCACCCAGAAATGCAGTTAACAGTCTCCCAAGTCAACATTCAATCAGAAAGGCACAATCTCATTTTATAACCTGTGTTCTCAGAATTGAAAAGATTCCTATACAAAGATAAATACACCCTTAGCTGGAAGGGAAAACGTCATACCATTTAGATTTTTTTTCTTCTTTTTTTTTGTGAAGTCCAAATAGATTATCTTAACTCCAAAGTTACATGAATATATACAACCTGAAAGAGTATCTTTTTTAAAAAAATATATATATGTACATCTGTATGACAGTGACTGACACAGAAGGCAGAAGAAGTAGGCTACGGCCACTCTTTTCCTACTTCTTAGCAATGCAAGGCAACGTTTTCCAGATGCCATAGGAAAACAGCATCTGGGCCTAGGAACACCTTCACCAACACTTCCAGACAGGCTGCTTAAGCCTGTAATGAAAGGCTGCCATTAATCTGCTTCCAAAGTCAGCCAAGCCCATCAGCAATAGATTTCTCCAGTGCTCTCAGTCCTGGAATTACCTGTGCTTACAGATCCATCTGGCCCCGTCTCTTATATACCATGGCAGTAGCCTCCAGAACTGGGGAAAAAAAACAAAACCCAAAACAAGAAGCCACAAAAGAAATTTAGGTGTATGTGTGGGCCATGAGAGTGAACTCGAGTCATTCCTCTACCTACATTCAAGGTCAAAAATTCTTGGGTTCTGAGCATAACCTTTGGGTGAAAGGAGTTACCTTAGCAAGATGGGGAGGAAGAAAGCAGAAGGTGTGGGTAGTCAGCTTCCTTCATATCCATTAAACGGCAAAGTCTGTTTAATGACACTGTTCATTCAAGGAAGGAAGGAGTGGGAAATGTGTCTGAGAGACAAATATATATAATTTTTCAAGGCCAATCTCCTGCTGGTCAAGATGACAATGCTGCACTGTTTTCTGTATACTGAGCACAAACACAACACTGCAGTGGCATTTAAATTCACAGCTTACCTTCCCTTTTGCCCCTCACTACCTTCACCTCTCAGATGCTTTCACACGAGTGATTCAACACTGTGCACTGAAACACACTTTACAGGAGACCAAGAGTTAGTACAAAACAGACATGATTGTTTTCCTGCAGAAGCTAGAATTTCAACCAAATTAATATGAATAATGGCAAACTCCATAAAAAAGGAGAATATCGTAACTGAAACTTTGACATTTTAGAGTTCTACTGGTGCAGTAGAACTAAACGTATACAATATACTACTTACATACTCATAGCATTACACATGTGTATCCATGCGTGCACACATACACGCTGCAGACAGGGTCAACCTTTCACTACATGACCTGCTCTCAGTTGTTTTACAAACGTAACAAACCAGTCGTTCACGCTAGAGCTTTCCGTGATGGATGTTTGCCTCAGGCTCGTTTTGGTGTTCAAGACCTAGATGAAACAGTTTAGGGTTTTTTTTGGTTGTGTGTTTGTTTGTTTGTTTTGTTTTTTTAAGAAGGAGCACGTGGGGTAATGCTGTTTTGCCATGCTTGAAAGGAAGTCTTGCTCTGGTTTGTTAAGAAGCCTCAGCGCCTCTGTACTCAGCCCTGAAGTCTGACAGATAAGCCAGCCTTTGTGGTGTTCCAGAGAAAACCCATGCAAATTCAACCTAGATATTAGCATCTGGGAAAAATAAAAAATCCCTCGTTTTCTCCGTTAGAGCGTTGTTGCACCCCTACACGCTTAAACTTCGAAAATTACATTCACAGTGAGAGTGTTCCAGGCCATGAAGAGAAGGGTCGAGTAGGACATCTTCTGCAATTTGAGCACTGCTGGTGAGCTAGAATTGGGCACCAGACCTCCAAGCAGAAAAACTGCCTCTCGTGTGCCTCAGTGACCAGCCAGTCAGCACCAGGCAGTAAGAAGAAACAGATCATGTGCCAACAGAATGGGAGGCAGTCTGCAAACAAGAGTCCTTCTGGCACAGCTTGTGTGTGCAACATCTGTATATATTATACATGCACATATTTACATTCATATACAGTAAATAGTCCAAGAAACACATCACATCAGTTGACACAGCCCTGATGTTTCTCTTACAAGTCTGAACTGGAACTTGCCTGCAGTAATATTGTGGAGAGCTGATGTGACTCTAGGTCACAGCTCTGTGTTCGATGAGCCCAAAATGCTGAATTCAACTATTAGTGTGGATTCAAATCAAGTCACCATTCAGGCACATGTTGCCCTGACACTTATCAGCCACAGCAGATTAAGCCACAGAGACTTGAAAAAGTGATTGCCTTCCTGCCCATCGCGAATACCGGAGCAGTCACACTTCTCTTTCAGCAAGGTGGTTGCCCTGAGAGTCACTTTGAGCCGCAGTCCTCTCAAGAAGAGTTCTGTGGCCATCCATGCTGTCATGGATGTCTCTTGTCCAACTGCCAGCTGTGCCCAGAGGGCTTCCTGCCATGTCTGTGTCTGTGCTCCCCAAGCTTCCTGTCGGAGATGGGTAAGGAGGAAGATCTGGCTGATTCAGGGATTCAGATTCAGAGCAATAAGGCGGTGGAGGAAGGTCAAACCAAGGCGGTCTGCTGTAAGATACAAAACATAGCAAGAGGTTACTGAAAACAGTGGTATGGAAAAAACCAAACAGTATTCCTTAGCATTTCCATGGTGGCATCTATCAGGAGATCTCAAACAGACCTGCCTGCATCATTCAGGTCATTCCAAAGCATCCACACCACCACCAGGCACCAAGACTTCTGGTCAAGATGCAGCATAGCTAATCACATCTTGCTTAACACTCTACACTCTGCTTTTCACGGGCATGCACTTCCAACAAATCTCAGCTTACCCTCAAAGACAGGCGCAAGAGGTAAAAATGTTTCCTGTATATTTACACAACATGAGAAAGCAGTTTAAAGGAAATAAGGTAAGTAGTGGATTTACACAATAGATAATTATATGAACACAAGAAAGCTCAGAGGAAACTTTCATTAGTGACAGAGATTAATGGTTTATGGCCTAGAAATAAACAACAAACTGAATTTTCCCCACGACAAATCACATGCAGAGCAACTGCTACGTAGGTATAGACAAAACGAGTACTGGATTCAAGAAAACTGGTTTGTGATTCTGATAGTAAAGGGACCAAAGCATTTAGCAGATTAGTAACAGGTCCTGGAAGCAATTAGCTCTGAAATTGCTGATGGTCTGTATCAGCCCAGGTAAGAAGGATTACAAGCTCAAGGGCTGCTCATTTAGTCATAAAAGAAAAGATATCGTTATTGTGAATGTCAATATTAAGACAAGGGAGATGCTGCCAAATGCAGCAAAGAAAAGGAATGTAAATGATTATACTATTATTCTTGAATCCCAGAGTTTGTACTAAAAAATGCAGACAGGGTGACAATGAACAATCTGAATCGTTCACGCTCATGCCATGCCCTACAGAGGATGGCAGCCTAGGAGTTTTGTTTGGATAGACTTTACAGACAGAGGTTAAAATAAAGGTTAATTATCTACAAATAAAGAGTGTTATAACTACAAAAACAACATAACCCAAAACATACCCACACACAAAACTTCAAAGCACTTTCAGCTATTTAAAATGAGAAAAGTGCTTTGCATTTCAGAGTCCTGGTTTTTTTTCTTCTCCTGTTAAGAGGAAAGTAGTGCAGAACAGAGAGACTATACAATTTCTTTATGCAATAACTGAAGACCTCTTACCTTTATACACTTATCACGTATGACCAGGGTAGTTTTGTTTTTAAATTATGACCCACAACCTAGCTGTTTTTCAGCAAAACTCCCAGTTCAGTTTTCATATTTTGATTGTAAACTGGCATAGGATATCACTACTAGACAAGTGATACATTTCTTTACATTCTCCTGCCATCCTCAAAATCTCTACCACTGACATGTGCTGAGAGAGCATGGCTTAAGCTTGCCTTCAACCCCTTTAATACCAGTAACAGTAAGGGGACCTGAGGACCAAGAATTTTTCATAGGCAGGGGGAGGTCACATTTGTCCAAATCTGGCCGTATGGATGTGACAAAACTGCAACAGTGTACTTCTGTCAAAGGCAGCAATAAGGTTAAATGTGGAGCAGAAGCACAGACTAGCAGAGCTGCAACCACTAGTGTCAAACTTTGGGGAGCCCAGAATTAGCTCCTGTACATACCTCTGGTCGAGCACAGCCTCTGAATAGGATGGTGGAGAGTCCAGGTCCACTGGCCTGTGGTAGGGCTGGTTGGACATGTATTGGATCCCATTGTTGACGTTGTAGGTGACACTGCAGTGATGGGGGTGGTCGAGGACCACCAGCCGGGACAGCAGGACAGGGTGCTGCAGCCGATGCACTGGTAGGGTCATGAGATTGTTACGTTTCCGCTGGTGATGCAGGACCAAGGCGAGAAAAGCCACCACGAGTACGAAAATGACAGAGCTACCGATGATAGCATAGGTGATACTAGGGTAGTACAGCAGCTGATTTTCTGAGGTCACGTAATCCTGGCCGCTGCCTGCCTCTGCAAGACAAAGGGAAAAGGATGACTGAGATTTGTTTCAGTATAAAGCTGCTCTTAACCTATGCTGTGTTTTGCACTAACGCACTGTGTGACAAAAGCAAGCATATGTATGCAAATCAGAGATTGGCTGAACGTCCTCGCCCACAGTAAGTGCCAGCAGATAAACTACTAGGGAGACTCAAATTGAGAAAGAGGAAAATACACACATAGTAGGAAGCATGTGCACTATCATAGGAGTATCTCTCCCATCCCTACCTATCAGAACTTTTTGTTTCCAGAGGTGAGACACCCAGTTCCGAGGCACAAGCACAGTACCTCATCTCTGCCCAGCAAAGCACACTAGAATCAGAGATGCCTGATGTTTACTTTTATTAACTCACAATGCTGTCAAAGTTTACACAGAGTTTACCAAGAAAGGTGACAACTACATCCTCTGCTTCACAAATCTAACAGTTCAAAATAAGTACAGGAGAAAATATAGACAGTTGCTCAGTAAAGGGTGGTTATTTGGATGTTTGTGACCTCTTGCTGGAAAAAATGCAAAAGAAAAGCAAAAAGAGCAATGTAAGCCTGGTAGGTGTGATACCAGTACGAGATGTGAAAGCCTAAAAGATTCAGTTTGAGATGGAAATAGTGAAGGGAATGGTTGGAAATGGTAACTGGCAGGGAAATGGAAATGGCAGGGAGGAAGAGCAGAAGGCAGAACCCCAAACAGCAGTATTAGAGGGATGATAAGAAGGGATGAGAACACCAGATCAGAAGAGGTACTTCACACAGCATATAGTATGTATTTTAGCTGCAGGAGGCACCGAGGAATCAGCAAAGTCACCAAGAACTCTAAGAGAAGTTACAGTTGGATTTGTTCAGCCAAGATACAGGAGAAGGAATTCCCACCCAGGCTCTGGGCCCAGAGAAGCAAAAAGGTAATGGAATAATGCTTTTGGACTACATCTGAATGGATCTTGAACTGCATGCAAACCTTATGAGAAAACACACTATAAAAGGCAACAGAATGCCAAGGAGGAAAGAAGCTCAGAGAGGCAACATGTCAAACACGCACTGATGCAACTGCCACGCTTGAGGCCAGTGCCAGCACCACAGAACCGTGTTCCCTGAACTCCATTTCAGCCCCCTGTTCACAAGGTCATACACCCTTTAAGTACTGTTTGCCTTTTTTTTTTTTAGGGAGAACTTCTATTTCTGTACAGGCTGTACCTCCTTGCAGCCTCAAAAAGAAAAATACTGTTTTGATACAATACATTTACCTACATCAAGAAAAACGAGAGGCTGAGTAAAAACCAAAACAAACCCAACCCCTTGACCTCAAAATCCACACAGTTACAAGAGGACTATCCGTCCAAATTCTTCATTTCCTACTGTAGAAGGCTGGGACAGTAAATCTTAACTTGATTTTCCTTTCTTTCACCTATTGACTGAAGCCACTTTTTGGTCACTCACAGGTTGCAACTGAGCCACATACAAAGTTCTCCAGTAACAAAATCATGAAATACATACCGACTATGCCTGGCATAATAGCTTTCCTCAAGCACCCATTGTCCTGCATCACGATGCTTTGGGTATTTCTCTCAAAACTCTATTTGATTTTGGTAGTTAACTTCCACGGTTAAACACCTAACCACGTTTTTCAGCAACACTGAACTTACGTGTTATTCAGGTAGGGTAATACAACGTGAAGTGGCTTAACCTTTAAACATCTCCATTTTAAATCTTGGATATTTTATTAAGAAGGGATGAGATGGAAAAGAAAGACTATATGAGACCTAAGAGAACATGATTATTGGTCCTGTTACTGATTAAATACTAACACTCATAGATCTATTTTACTGATGATACCACTCCAACCACAGGCCAGAGATCTGACGGCCAGCTGCAAGATGGTTTTCTTGACACCTAGTGTCACACCTCAGCAAGGATCCTTACTAAATTTATTTCTCTACGCAACTGTGCTGGAGAGAAGTCAGACGTCATCATTACCAGTCAACACTAGGTCCCTGGCTCACTCAAAGTGAACAAAGCCTGCACGAAGAATGTAAATCAAAGCAGAAGTGGGGAAAAGGAACTTACATGTGTTAGTAATTTTAATTACAGCTCATCACATATTGCTGTGGCTTCTTTAATACACTGAAATCACCATCTGAGAAGTGAATTCAGGTCACATTCACGGACAGGGCCAGTGTAGCGAGTACAGTGACAAGCAGATCATTTTTACGCAAACATCAAGTTTATTTGCAAGGAATGGATGAATACCATTACCTGAAATTCTTCAGTGCAAGGAAGATAAACACATGAGGACATCCCAGTAAAATACCACAAGACTTTCATTCAACTTGTCTCACCGGTTACCATGCATTGGGTTAAGACTGAGAACAGGATGCTTTTGCAGACTAGATGAGACCTAATTAATTACCATGGGATCATTCTGGAGCAGTGCAGTCCCTTCTCTTTATAATCTCCATCTTATTAAAGGGGAAGAAAAATGAGAGGAGAGAATTATATGTCAACCACTTTTCAAAACTATGTGTTTAGGATAGTACCTTCTAGGTTCGGCATGAAAAACCTCCATAAATTCAAAAAGATAACCAGATTGCTGAAGAAAAACCATTTTGACAAAAGTCAGGTGGGATCTGATGACCAGCTTTGGGACAGACTTAAACAAAGCATCTATTTTATCTGCTTTACGATCCTTGTCATACTACAACCACCCACATATCTTGCTGAGATTTTGGGTAAATTTGCAGTTAATACACTCTTCCAGAGCTTTCGGATTACTGTGGCTAATGAAACATCATTTGTTTACTAGTAACTCTCCATTCCTCTTCAGGTTTTCAGATTCGTTGCTTGCATTCCCATTGAGTTCACTGTATGTCTGAGAAAAGAGCAATCCAAGGGCATGCCTAAGCTAGGGACTATAGATCTGCGCAGAGCCCTCTGAAGCAGCAGTACAGCTCTGAAGGTGCTGTTTTGAAGGGTGTGCTGTCTGGTGCAGCCTTTGAACCAGCCAGCACAGCAATACTGCTTTTGGGATCTGAATTAGCATCTCCCTCAGTTCAGCTAGGTGTAGCCTGTCTCTAACATGCAGCTGTGCTGAGAAGTACAGGTACACGCTGTGGAAAGGAAAGAATCTGGTTTACCTGCCAAGCGCTCTTTCTTGTGCCCTGGGCAGTGCATGGAGATGCGCTCTTCCCAGGCCAAGAATCCAGCTCCCTAAACATGCATAGTCTTTATGCCTTCACAGGAACAGAGCACACCGCATCTCTGAGATGGAGTCCTGCCTAGGAAGATCCAGCTTGCCTTGAAAGAAAGTCTTCCACCACCATAACAACCTTACTCTTCATAGGTGGGTTTTTTGGGCCAAGAAGATACAATCTCAAGGTCCCTTAGCAACACACACTCACACATGAAGTCCAGTGGTATTTTATTTCTACTGTGGTGTAGCTTAAGCCAAGAAAGACTAACCTGCATCTGACCTCCCTTTTCAAGCGAGGTGGGTAAATCCAAACCTGCAAAGGATGAAAGTAACATTACCTGAGCCTATCAGCACTGCCTAGCTTCTAGTCCTAGGGAGTGCAATTCCCAGTCAAGGAAAAGAAATGGACTGCCCTTAACAGTCTTCCAAAATAATGCTCGGGCAAGAAAGCTGCTCTATAGCACAGCTAAAACAAAAGTAGCAGACCTACGAGACAGTTTTGCATACAAGAGACTTCTACATCCAATTTATTTGGCTATGTATCTGGTCATGTTGAAATGAATGACTTCAGGGTGATTCCTTGGTAACATTCCGGTATTTTGTATAGCCAGGTGAGTATACAGAGGTGTGGGAAGGGAATGACGAGTACCCAGCTCAGACTGCCCAATGAAACACTATCCGTTTTGTGTACCTTGTAACAGGGAGAAGGTGAGATATAAGAACACCTGAAAAATCTTAGCTGGACATGCATGACTGCTTCAGAAAGAAAAAGCCAGACTCTTTAGTTCTGCTTTAGTAACTTTCAGCAAATGTTTACACATCACAGAAGTCACTGAACTGAATTTCTTGATAATTCAGTCATCTTCTTCCAGAAGAAGCAGGTAGTGTCTATGCAAGTTTAAAAAAAAAAAAACAAAAACCAAAAAAAAAAACACTCCTATCCGCTTTACTATTAAATGCAAATTCACAGAAAAGGTGTGTGGGCAAGCTAATTTAGCTTAAAATCACAGTGTATTTATTCTTTTGTGGGGTGCTCCCTGCAAGAAAAATCTGTGTTTTCTAATCTCACCACATATGAACAGTTTATCAATGCCACTTACACCTATTAAACCTTACTATCTGGGAAATGCAGAATTCACAGATTAGAGATTTTTTGAGTGTAAAAAGCTTTGTGAATAATTCAGTAAAAGACTGCTAAAGGAAACATAACAGGTTGTACTCAGAGGGCTATTTTATTGACTGTGAACAAATTTGCCGTCTCAAAGTTTTTAAAAGAGATCTGAGAGTAATGGCATTAAGTCTGCCAGACACAGGGATGAGGGGCTATTATTTTATCTTTCATAACCCTCTGCTCAAGCCTGGCTTTTCACAGTTCATCAGAGAAAACACTTGAAATACATAATCTAAGCAGACATCTGTGGCCTTAATGAGCACGAGTCACGGTCCATCTCCAATAAAGATGCTACTGTAACAACACATTTAAATTCCAACTGGTTAAAGAGCAGAGGTGCAGCTTGGAAGGTTAAAGATGACAAAAATCAACTACAGAAAGGCAGAGTCTCCCTAGATTATTTACTTTTTGTGCTAGAGTACCTAGGACATTCAGCTAAGTCTCCTAAAGCTCTTAAATTTCTCATCCTTGATGATTTCGTCCCACTAAAACAAGTCTTAGGTAGATTTTGTGCACTGGACTTTCAGAATATACTTTATTCTAGTGATGTACTAACCTAGTTATCTTTTTCCCCTACTGCCCTTCTCGAAGGTACAAACAAGATCTAGCCCAGACAGCACAGCACCTTGACTTTGAGCTTCATCCTCAGTTACCACTTGTTTCTCTCTCCAAGTAGCTTTGTATTTCCCTTAGACACCCCAGACAAGATTTGTTTTCTGCTGCATTCAAAGCATGTTTCTGCCCTGCTTTGGCTTTCTCTGTTTCAGGCACAGAGGGAACATTTGTTAATAGAGGTTACACATACTGAACAGACCTTACCTACAGGAACTGGCCAAAGTAATACAATATCACTGCATCTTTGATTATCAGGTACTTGGTAAATGGGTAAGATTTCTGGGAGAGCAGCAGGCTAAAATCCCAAGCTCCTTCCAGCTATGTCATAGAATCACAGAATGGTTTGGGTTGGAAGGGCCCTAAAAGACCATCCAGTTCCAACCCCCCTGCCATGGGCAGGGACGCCTTGCACTAGACCAGGTTGCTCAAAGCCTCATCCAGCCTGGCCTTGAACACTTCCAGGGATGGGCCATCCACAGCTTCTCTGGGCAACCTGTCCCAGTGCTTCACCACTCTCTCTGTGAAGAACTTCTTCCTGATGTCCAATCTAAATCTCCCTGCTTTCAGTTTAAACCCATTACCCCTTGTCCTGTCACTACAGGCTCTTGTAAAAAGTCCCCCCCAGCTTCCTTGTAGCCCCTTCAGGTACTGGAAGACTGCAATGAGGTCTCCCCGGAGCCTTCTCTTCTCCAGGCTGAACAAGCCCAATTCTTGCAGCCTTTCATCTACAACAGTGATGGCTTCACATCCAGACAACATGGTTCTGCACAGATGTCTTGGCTTGAAATGGCAGGGGGTTATTCTGTGTTTCACCCTGTGCTAATCACAAGTGTCCCTAACACCCATGGACCAGAACCACAGCAACCAGCACAGCCAGCAACAGACAGCATAGCTAAGAAGTTGGAGCAGAGGGTGGATCTATTCCTAGATCTTGAATTTGCCCATCAGGTCATTTTCTCCACCTCTGCCTGGCTCCTCACCTGAAAACTAGATAGTGATGTTCTTGGCCTCTCGGAACGTTCTACCAAGCTCTTCTGTACTGACAAGAAGTAATTTTTCCTCACAAGTATGTTTAAAATATGAACTAGAAGTCTAAATACCACTGGGCGTTCTGCCTTTGTCTACTCTTCCAGATGACCAATTCATGACTTTGCCTGCCTAAACAAAGTAGGACATCTCGATATGGAGAACTTGTTATCCACCTATTCATACATATAGTTTTTCTAATCATTATTTGTATTAGTGTAGCACCTTGGAGCTCCAGTAATGAAACAGTACTTCTCTGTATAACGTACTGTACAGGCTCTAAGCAAGATGATGGCCATTGTTCTAAAGAATTTAAATTCTAAGTGTAAGACTTGGAACTATATATAGTCATAAGTCTCTACAACTAACCAGGAAGGCACAGATAAACCCCGAGACAGTATTAGTCAGCAGTATTAGCAGCAGTCTCAGCACGTCTCATTCAGTGCATCAGAAGGAGTGCGTTACCTGTGCCTTCCCTCCCAGACTTAAACCCCTCATTCCTGACCACACGATACAAGAGCAGTGCTTTCAAGTCTTTGCAGCTGCTGAAAGAGCAGCTGAGTCATCAGACTGAAGATCAAGAGCCTCACTTCTCAAATGCCCCGCTTTTTATCTTCTGCAGGGTAGGATAATTATTCCATGCACTTCACACATTGCAGTTTAAATATTAAAAAAAAAAAAAAGCCACACAGGAAAAAAAAGGAAAGCAGCAAACTGAGCAAATAAGTAGAAAACTAAGAAACACTTAGCAGTAGCCATGGCAACTGAAGTTCTAAAATTAACTTGGCAGCAATGTGTAAACCTGCAAAGCCAAAATCTGCCATCAAGCATGGAAACAAAAAGTCCAGGCTTGGCAGCTGAATGGAGGCCAAGGAGGAAATTAAAGTGTTACTTAAATGCAATTCAGGATCACTCCGACATTGATCTAAGCAGCACTTCCTGGACACGACAGCCCAAAGGACTACTGATGTAATTTGATTGATTCACAGCCAGTATAGAAACTATGCCTAAAAGCAGGGGCAGAACCTTCTCCTAATGAACTCCTTTTCTCTAAATAGAGGAGTTCAGTTACTTCTGTTTGTCTCCTCTTTCTCCTCTGAAAATGCAGGGTCACCATTAAGGAGATTCCCAAGAAGTTACACTTCTCATTTTGTCAAGCCACTCAAATTAGGGCACCACTCAGCAAGAGCCTGATGCACTGAAAGCCCCAGGGGCCTCCACTACTACCGTGTCCTCCTCGCAGTCACTGAATAAACCTGTTCTGCAGAATGAAAATCTTAAATAGCAGCACTATTAATAGGCTCTTTAGCGGACCAAGCTTATCAAATAAAGCGAGAATGTGCTACAAAAAGAGAAACTGTATTGTCTTCATAGCATAAACGTGCTCTTGGTGCTCTGGACAAGACCGATGACAAGTAGCAGCATCCCAGGCTCTAGCACTGTGCCCAAGTTGAAGACAACGGACATCGCTCTTGAACCACAGCCTGCTCCTTCCCCCTAGTCTCCAAGGGATATTCCAGTCTCACCTGGTTCATGTCAGAAACAGTATTCCCCAACTGCAGGAAAAGTCTAGATTTTGGATCTCTGATTGCTGTGTAATCCCTTGTGTACAATTAATGTGTAGTATTGCATAGTCTTGAAAGTTAAAACAAAAAGATATTTTAATTGAAAAGTTAACAGAACTGTGAAATTCAACCAGCAAGACCCAAGCAGATTCACAGTTCTCCTCCAATATCAGCTTTATCTTCACTTCTTTAACTAGTGGCATAACAAGTATGTTTTCTACCAAACAGACTTGGGAACAATGGCAAATCTACGTGCAAGTGCACTGTCCTGTCTCCTGCAAAGGTTAATTGGAATAACAGAGCTCTGAGGTAGGTAAGAGGCTGGATGTTGCATCAGCTCCCTGCGAGTGCAGAAGCATGCTCTACCTTGATTTTGAAAGGTCTTAAGCAGTTTCAAGTCAAAAGTATGAAGGAAAACAGATTTGTCAAAGGCTGGTGGCTTTCCCTTTTCTATTCCAGTCTGACCCCTGAGAGTTTAGAATCCAAGTTTCCATGACATACTCTAACATTCTTTGGAATCATTTGAATATCTAAGTGGAAAAAAACCCAACTCAAAACAAAAGGCAAACTAATTAAAATGAAAATCAGTGGATGAAATGCTTGTGTTTTTATCATCAACACTGAAACTATATTACACCACATTGCAAAACTGTTACCAATTTATCTTGTGTCATCTACATGCCTGTAAAAATCCATGTTATTTCAACAGAATGTCTGGAAAAAGCCTAATGTAGGATGCAATTTATCTGTCTGTCCTGTACAGTGTTTTTACAGGATTTATTCTGGAGGCTGGTAAAAGGAGACACATGGTGTTCAGCTAAAATGCACACATCAACTTTTTCCCTATATGCTGCATTAGTGGTTCAGACAGCTGGTGCCTAAGAAGGATAATAGGGCCTGAAGAGATGCTGTGCAGAGTTTATGGAGCCTGCAGAGTCAGCGATACTTGCTAGAAATACCTCTTAAGTGTGATTTAGATACACTGTAAAGTAAGTTTTTAATCAGCTTTTAAATTTAGTCTAATCATTCAAGGGTTGTATTTCAATGGCTCTGCTTTTTGAAAAAGCATTAGTACGAAGTCCATGCCTTGTCATCTATTACTATAATCAATCCTATTTTTTCTAGAATCGTGAAGAGGAAGAGATGTTGTCAGACACATGTTCCACACAGCCTGACTTGTTCCAGTGTCCTAATGATTTAGAAACCATTAACAGGTTGTGATCTCAAGTAAAAAAAGAATCAAAACAGAAAGCAGAGATGGACAAGACCTGCAGGTCACCTAATCCCTTTCCTAGGGTCACATATCACATCATGCATTCATACCAACGCCCCTTTGCTGACTGCTTCTAGCATGCAACAGAGGAAACCAGTGGCAAATCCATCCTAGCTAGCAAGAGCCCTGCTGCCTGCCCTGTCTGCCTCTGGGACGCAGGAGACTGGAGAGGGAATCAAGATCACGATGGCCAAGTAAATTTGGGTAGATGTGCAGTTCAAACCGAAACAGAGCTCAGTGCTTGGTTCCATCAGGAAAGCACCTGCATGAAGTTACATCATGAGATGCTTTGCTTCATGAAGTTATCCTGACTTTGCATAAGAGCCCTGCCACCTGCCCTGTCTGCCTCTGGGACGCAGGAGACTGGAGAGGGAATCAAGATCACGATGGCCAAGTAAATTTGGGTAGATGTGCAGTTCAAACCGAAACAGAGCTCAGTGCTTGGTTCCATCAGGAAAGCACCTGCATGAAGTTACATCATGAGATGCTTTGCTTCATGAAGTTATCCTGACTTTGCATTACAATTGTTTGACATGCAAACCAGTCTTCCAACTACAAGCTCTGTAAATTCACTGTAAACAGTAAGAAAGTCTTGCCAAACAGTAGACTATGTTCAGGTTACACCTTCAGGTAGGTCTTAGCAAACATCACACTTGGTTGCAAATCAAACTCTAACTCCATTCTTTAATATTGTTTAAAAAAAAAAAAGACAAAGCATAAAACACAGCAGCAAAGTTGACAACAATTGGCTGTGAAAGTAGCTATTGCATAGCTCTTGTTTCGTGTTCCTGGGCACAAGACACAGATTATTTAATGCTACAGAAAGAGCAGGAGAAGGAAAAAAAAAAAAAAAAAGGGAAGCAAGTGAGGCAAAGAGGAAAAAAAAAGAAAAAAGTTCCATTTGAAAAGGTAGTGTACACAAATGGGACACCAATGAGCATCTGGAAGGCATAAACACCAGAAAGAATATAAACTTGTGCTTTTCATTCTCTGCTAAAAATCTCACTTGATCAGAAAATACGACACTGAACATAGGGAATGGGAGGGAACCATTAAAAGGCTGTGGCTGCCGCCGGCAGTTCATTACAAAATAGAAAGCTTTTCAGTGGTCCCCAAAGTGCTCTGAATCTGATACTATTCAGTAACAACTACCTGACTGACAAACTAGAGACAATATGCTTGTTCAGCTTGCTGTTAGGCAACTGCTAGGAAAGATTAAAATGATCAGAAAACAGCAGACATGATCAGGATCCCATGCAGTCAGGTGCCAGCAGAGAACAGGGTGTTCACTGGCAATAAAAAATGCAACCACAGCACTACCCAGCCACAGCAAGGTGCCTGCCGAGTACCCAGCTCAGGACACCACACTTAAAAAATAGCGAAGATGAATCAGCACTTGGTGGAAAAAAACATGAATTATCACATGTCCGTAAAACACTAACTACCAAGAAAAGTTGTAAGAATCAGGGTTATTTAGACTGATGAAAACACCACAAGGAAGCTTTTACTATTTTTAAATATGGAAGTTTGAAATGAGAATCCAAACATATGCCTGCTGTGACTAACAATAGAAACTCGGTGCTTTCAAAGGATGCAGGAAAGTGTTCCAAATGACTAACATGGGAGATCACAGCTTTATTTCATACACCTAATTGATTAGAGCTGCTGCCTTTGTTGACTGAACAGTAATAGCACCACATGCCTCCATGCCTTTAGGTTTCTAGTTACCCTGACCGCCCCGATGGTTTTATTGTAGGGACTATCATCCCTTTCTGTCCTCAGGAGAGTTACCCAAAGTTTTCCTGCAAAATATAAAAAAAAAAAAACCCTAGAAATTTTAAGTGATTAAAAGCCAGGTTGAATCTCAAACACCTCCAAAGGCAAAGCACCACAGCAATTCACTATAAACTTGCCAAGCCACATGTATAGGTCTGGTGTCAGATGCAGCCTGCTAAGTGATGAGGATAACAAAGCACTGGAATATATCACCTCAAGCTAACAATGGTCTAGATGACTCTTTGGAGGTACCCCGAGACCTCTGATAATCCTCAGTGGGTGGGTTATTTCTCCAAACGTGCTGACAACCTGCATTAGTTTCACCAAGCCTGTCTTCAGATAAACAAAGACCAAAACCACAGATATGTTTATCGTCAGATAAACAACGAGCAGTTGCATGATCCCATCCTGCTGCCAAGTTCAGTAGAGTTCATACTTCACTGGCAAATTTATAAATTCTACAGGCCTTAGAAGCTAACCATGCATTGATTAAAGGAGCAAGGAGTTCATCTCCTCTTTTACTGTGTAGAGGAAACTTGGATAGCTTTCCTCTGTGGATGGACTCAGCATAACATTTCAGACTGTAAATCAAGACGTTATAGAACCTGGGACTTTATCCAGAGCCTTCATTCCTCTTTTTGAAATAAGCGTTACAAAAATGTTGGTCTCACTTCAGCAAGTTTTCATGTAAATAAATTAAGCAAAAAATATCTTTAATTACAGAATGAAGAAAATTGCTGCATTTGATGAAAGGTTGTTTATTCAGCACTGACAAACGCAGCCTAATGAATGTGGGAGTGCCAGATTTTATTCTCACTGAAGATGTAGTCTTGCTTTGTGTTTCCACAGAGATTGTGGAAACATTTATTTTTCCCTTTGACCCTGGCTGACTGACTGAACTAGTCACACTGAATTGGGCAAATTCTTGATATGAAAAGCATGTGTACAATGCAAGAAAGAAAAATGTATTTTGTAATTTGTATTAAGAGGCATAGTTCACAATTATTAATCACTATGTCAAGATAATTACTGCATGCAAGGACAAATGAAGAGATTTTTGGTAGCGTACTTGTAGTTCACATTCCGCATGAAAAGACTGGAGGCAAATAATAATGATTAGTATAGCTAAGCATAGTTTAAAAGGCACTGAATTAGCTAATGTGTCACAAGAAAATGAAGCATTATTGACAGAGTCTTGGTCCAATGCACTGCAGTGGTGAAGAAGGTTAATAGAAAACTGGCTTATCACAAAAAGTATATTAAACATCGTTGCACGATTCTACAAAACCCTAATAAAACCACGTTTGAACACTGGCATCCTATTTTGGCCAGCTTATTTCAAGACAGACAGAATTAGGTTAGTGAGAGTACAGCATGAGAAACAAAGATGATGAATGGGGAAACAGGGCTTAAATATCAAGAGAGAAAAAAGTAGGGTTTATTTAGTCTGGCAAAAGGATGATTAAGAGGAGACATGACTGAAATATTTACAATAGCCAATGGGTTATAAAAATTAAGCTCAGTGACTCACTGTTAGATTGTTAGGCAGACCAGAACTAAAGGCGGTAAGGGTAAAAGGGAATAGATGCAGGAGAAAGATTTAATGATACACTTCACAGCAAGAAGAGAAAATAGGTGAAATGATGTTTCGTGACTATATTTAAACAACAGCCGGGTGACCGTACAGAGTATGTGCTGGGCAATAACCACATCACATGGGAGAAGCTTCTAGGGAGCATCTTTTCTAATAGCTGAGACAGATTTTCATACTCACACACACAAGAACATCTGCAGCAATTAAAAAAAATATTTTTTAAAACAAAAAAGGTGAAAAGTTTACCTAATTTCAAACTGGATGAACCAAAACCATTTACTACTACTTCTTGATAGTACAGATGCAATAATAAATGGTACTATTTCTATATATACATACTATATTACATATAATTAATATATCCATAAATACTACAGTATTTATACTACTTTTCAAGTATTTACAGACAAATCACAGAAATGTTGACCTAAGCCAACAAGATAGGTAAACAGTCCTTACACCTAAAAAGCAGGCTTAAATTAATAAAATAATCCACCTGAAGTTGCAGAGCTAAAAACTGTCAGACAGGACCAGAAACAGGAATTCTCAGTTTCCATCAGCCATATCCTGCTCTCCACACACACACACACTTCAATGGATTATTTACTTTTCCTTTACTATCATAAAGGAGGTAGCTTTATTGCTTTACACTTAAGGTGCATGTAATCGTTCTTGAGTAACACAGTGCTGTCTGCCCCACCACCCTGTGGTATTTTAACAAGTCATCAACACCAGCCATAATTCAAGACAGACTGATTTAAGATGCCTATGTATCAGCTTAAAAACTTGACTAAACACAAATTAGGAAAGAAGGTTAAAATAAGGAACAAAATCAGACTGGATTCTAGACTAAATGGAACATGCCAAGTACCTAGAACACATGGAAAACCTACTCCACACCAGCCTCTCCCCACCAACTACCCCTCAAAAAAAAAAAACAACCAACCCACACACACTCACTCCTCTTGACTCCTTGCTCCCTTTTTCTTTAGTTTTTAAGCTATTTTCTGCTTCTATAGATAAGAGACCCCTGGAAGGTAAGGGCCTGACTCTGATCTTCAAATCAATGTGTAACACAGTCACTCTTGCCTCACACTATTGAAGATCAGGATGGTTCCCCCACCTCATGCTCACCTGTGCGATTCTACATCTCTCTCTTTGAACAGTTTAACTACACAAACAATACAAGCGGCAATTTGCTTTCATAGGGCTTTTCACGGAAGTTTCAAGAGCTGACAAATGGTAACATAACAGTTACCTATGACTTATGAAGTGACAGATGACCTGGGAGACCTCTACATAGGAAACACTGATCCTGAAAAGTCATTTTCACACTCTGGGTGTGTAACCACCCTGCCTCAGGAGTTTCCCAGCTGTTTTGAAAGGATTAAAACAAAGAACAGCCTCCATAACTAAGCCAACTAAAAGTTTAATTAAATACAATTGCTTGCTGTGCTTTCCTTCCCCAAACAGCCTCATGCATATTCATCACTGTAATTACAGCAGTAAAAACTCCACGACTAATTATGCAGCGCTTCATCTTCTGTATGCCTAGATTTTTTTACATAATTACTACTGAAATTAATTGCAAGTTAGTTAATTTTGCACTTTGTCCTTTCAAGCTTAATTGAAAATTAAAATTTTTGAAACCAAGTCATTCTTGTACGCGTGGTGCTTTTACCTCAGATGGTGCCATACACCAAAATGTTTTTAAATGCTTTTAGTAACGTAGCATAGAGTACCAGTATTGTAGCAGAGAGGAGTACGGTAAATTTTATCATTTAAAAATGAGTGTTGCCCTAATACATACCTACTATATGCTTGTTAGTTGTACACTCTTCAAAGAGCACTCAACCTGCCCGTTGTCACTTGGCATCTCTTGCAATACATTAGCACGTCATCACCTGAGACACAGGCTACTCCATCAGTGCCACGGTTAGCTTAGAACAAGTTCAAACCTGGAATTTCTTTGACTGCAGTTCAAACATTGTGCCTAATATTTCAAGGGTGACTAATGATTTCAGATGTCCAGTTCTCCAATGGATTTTGGAAAAAAAAGTAACAAACATTTCTTCCCCTGAGAAGTGTCGGAAGAGGAAAAATCAAATAGGAAACAAATTTTGACTTGGCCTAGAAAAGTAATTGCCCAGGAGTACATGCTCTGCATAGCCCCACGTAAAACAATCAACTATTAAGGTAATTTTCATTTAAACCCATGTCCTTCATACGTTACAACAATGGCAATATCAGACTTTTGGCCCAAGAGAATCTCATAGCATCACAGAATGGTTTGGGTTGGAAGGGACCTAAAGATCATCTAGTTCCAACCCCCCTGCCATGGGCAGGGACACCTTCCACTAGACAGGATGCGTCTTCCTTGAAGACGGCCAGGGATAGGCCATCCACAGCTTCTCTGGGCAACCTGTTCCAGTGCCTCACCCACGCTCTCCATGAAGAATACTTCATTACTGTTTAAACCTAAGCAACGATAACATCAATCCATCCGTATTTTAAAACCTTTTCTAGCTTAACTCCGAAACATCAATCTTACTGTGTTTAATAAAGTTTAATTTTTTTCATCTGTTAAGAAATCTTGTTAATGTCTAATCACCTAGTAGATTTTCAGAAGGACAGAAGTTTGCAAACAGAACACTTGTTCCTTATTACTCCACAGTCTCTATAAGCCATTTAGCTGACTCAAAGGGTAAATATTCTCATAATCTTTCAAGGCTTCACTACAAAAACCAGAGAGAATGACCTGCAACAACACAGGGTGGACAGGTTTTAGGCTGACTCATTAGAAAGCAAGCTCTTCGCAAAAAGTGTGGCTTTTATTTAGCAACCACCCCATGAGCACGACATCACTACCTAAAGGCAATAAACCAGGTTTGTTAATTCTGCAAAAAATCCCTGTTGTGACAACAGGGCAAAAGATCTGTCCACAATAAATTTGTCAAAGACCCACAGCGCAGGCTATCCTGCCAGGAAGGGAATCGTTACTGCTAACTTTTATTCCATTTATCTAGAGTGAAGCCTGGTGTCCTCAAAAAGCAAGAGGCTGAAGAGGCAGACCTCAGATATGGTTCAGTGTCAATCTTCCACATGACTGGACAAGAGCAACTACATCCCCAACATGTTCAGAATGTCTGAAAACTTTGTTGCAACAAAAATCAGATCCCAGGCACTTAATCCTATCACCTGTATTGGAAACTGCTCATTGGAGCATGTGACGGTAGTGCTGAAGACTTGAGCAATACAAAGTTGTACAGCAGGCTACAGGGTTAAAGCTGTCTTGGACCACATCTACAGTATGAGACACAAAGGGACCTTCATCAAGTCAGGATGGGGTGTACAACATAATCTCCAGAGCAGCTATTCTAAGAAAGGTGGAAACTTAATAGCCAAGAGGAATGTGTCATTTCAAAACTCCTGAGTGAAGAGGCAATAGAGAGTTCCCAGAGTGGATGGGGAAACTAAAAACACTGGAAGTCAAGAGCCCAAGAATGCCAAAAAAGCACTTTCAGTTAGTGTTGTAAAGACCCATGACTAGTGATCCCTTACCAATAAAGCAAACAAATACAGTATTTGTTCTGTCTCAGTAGTCTAAGAGCTGTTGAACCTGCGAGCCACGTGTGTATTATTAACTAGGCTGGTACACTGTCAGAAAGCAGTGATTTCTGTTTTACAGATAATTTGCAATTCCATGGGGAAAAATCCGTACTTGTTTACCACGTCCAATTTAAAAAGTTAAGCAAAACACATTTAGTTGCATACTCTCATAGACTGACTAGTTAAGTATTTCTAACCACACAAAATTGAAAAGCTCTTCGTAAACAACTCAAGTTTTCTTAACCAAAGAAATTTTTTTCCTTCATTAAGCTAATGTTTAGCAATAGTATTACACATATAGACACAAAAGTACAATGAACAGTTTGGTGTGAAATTCTTCACGTGTTTATGTACTCTGCATCTTTCATCTGATGGAATTCTTCTATGCTCTTATTCAAAACTTCAAAAATACCTCCTAGGAACATTCCAGGCTAGTGCACATTTCCTAAGGATTTGTCCATATATACCCACATCCTATACTAAGAAACATTTTTAAAACAAAAAGAAGAAAAGAAAAATCAGAGTATGTCAGTCTTTCTGTCATTTATCTCAGCTATCCCACCATAATACTTCTGCTTTAATTAAATACCAAATTGGTGAAGTAGGCATGCAGATTTAATTACTGCTGCAGTTTCAAATGAGCTTGTTTCCCCTTGAAACCAGTGAAGGTTAGCAGGATGAACTCAGTGTAATGGAAAATCCTCAGTCTGGCCAGACACTGGACACAGGAATTTGTCCCTTATGGCATAGTTTAAATACCATTCTCAGTAATATAATGCCCATAAAGAAGTACTGGCTTAACAAATTTAATCCAAACATACCTGAGGTCTATGGCAGCTGAACATATAATGGAAATAAATGAACTGGATTGTTATAGGGAAATGGCCTATTAAGCCTTAAATTTGTCACTCCGTAAGAGTGGACCTGATGTCAGCAGTCCCTAAACATCTTTGGTTTTGACTGATATTTTTCTCCTCTGACTCGTTACTCTCAACACCATTTCAGTCAGTCACCTTGGTACAGGAGCCAGGGGTTAGGTCACTTCAAGTGAAACGGTCAGAGCTCTATGGGGACCAAGGGCCGTACAGGAAAGGGGAAAAAAGGGGAAACCTAGGAAACAAATTTGAGCCATAAGTGAGAACGGAGGTGACTGAGGGACAGGGGAGTCTTTTAAGCCACACAGCATCAGTACAAAGTGTTTCCCATCAAACAATGAGGATTGTCACCTTGAGCAAACTAAAGTCTCTCCAGAGGATTTGGAAAGAGACCAAGAACACACCCAACATGATAACCTAAGAAGTTCTGTTCTCTCCTGAGGTATGTCCTAAAGGGGCTTCTAGGCTAGCTGTCAGCAATCTGAATCCCACCTCACCGATTTGCTGTCCTCTCTGAAGGAAAGCCTCTGTACATCTTCATTCTTTTTCTGCACTAAGATTTTGGACCAAGAATCTCTTAAGGCTACGTGTCAGATGGAGACAGTGATTTTGGTCTGGGTAAAAAAAACAAGTAATGAAAGCAATTATTTGCTTAATGATACCTGAGTAGCTGAACACAGGCCAAAGCTGTTCAGTAGGAAGCAACTACAGGCATTTGGATTTATTAAAAAACCGTATGTATTCAGTGAAAACCAACTGGCAGCTGAGAAGGTACTTAGTAATACAGTCTTCTCGCACTTAAAAACTGCAGATGTTCCTGAGTATCTTTATAACCCTACTCTCATGCTATGTCTAGACAAAAGCCTCATAGAATGTATAACATATGACACTTTCTACATCCTCTGTGGGGATTAACTAATAAATCAGTTTTGCAGACTCAGAAAAAACTGGATCCTTTTGAAAGTGACTTGCCAAATTTCAGTAAAGGAAGGGTTTTCTGCCCTTGGGAATAAACCCATGATGCTTTAAGGATGAGCAGCGAAGAGACCATACACAGGAAAATTATTAAACCACTACTGAAGTAATGGAATCTGTAGATATGAAGGAGAAAACAGTGACCATTTCTCTGCTGCACAACCTCTTTTCAATGCTGCATCTTACTTCCAAAATTGACTCGCATTGTACAGAACAAGTATTATCTATATTCTTCATTGCATGTTAATTCCGTAAGACAACTGCAGCATAATGACATTCATTTAACATAAAAGCAGTATTATTCTATTCTCCTCTTTCACTAGAACTTGATAGCAAAGGAAATCGGGATTGAGTGATCTTACCTGGTCAAGGGAGTTCAGTGTTCTTTCATCTCCACAACATTACTGAACCTACCTAAGGCTGCAGATCATGACCTAGCAATTAGGAGTTCACCTGGGAAACAGGAGATGGCAATTCTCATCTCTTGTCCAAAGACTGCTTATGCTTTTCCATACAGTACAACATATAAATACATAAACATGCTTAAGGAGGAGAATGAAATACAGAGCTGCATCCTCCCATGACATTTTTGCAGCATCCTTTCTCCTCCTTCCCCTTGCCAGCCCAAGGACTCAAATTCTCTCCTGCAAAGGAAAAAAGATAAGGAAGAGAGTGTTTTCTTCATCAGTTTAGGATGAGAGTAGCAAGGTGTTCCATACTCTTGGACAAAGATTTAACTATGACAGTTGATGAAAGGGAAAAGCAGCTTATCATGGGTCTTTCTGAGCTAAATGGATGCAAATGCTACATTTCTGGTGGTTCTTAATCCTGTTTGTGCACCTGAGTCCTCTACCTTGAGAGCCTTCGGTAAATGAACTCCTGATCAGAGCATCCCAATCAGACACATGTTTGAAACCAAACCCAAACTGCTTTGCTCTGCCTAAATGATGGCAAAGACAGAACCCTTCAGCTGCATTAATCTAGGTCTATTTTTTTGACCAACTACTTGTCACAGCTCAAAGGCACAGATCTTTCAAACATGCATCCTTCTCATTCTGTTCTCTCCACCACTATCATCAGCACATCTTAAATTATGGAGGACAGATTAGCAACAAGCTTTCTTTCTCGCTTTGTCTTTGCCATAGCTTCTTTGCTGAAACTCTAAATATAATTCATTTGCTTACAAGTTGCTTGCCGTTTCACTGTTAACTGGATATAAAGCATTTCATTTAATGAACTGCACATCCTTATTTAATGATCCTTTATACTGCACTTCATTTTCAATAATGGGCTGAGAGGGAAAACACCCCCAAACTACCCTGCATTACATCACCCAAGGCCAATACTTTCTTAAATACAGGAAATTTGCCTTAATCTGAAGCCCAACGCAGCAGCTTCATCTGTTCCATTTACTTACACTTGGTGAATGCATGCCACAAAGCATCGACATTTGCCATGGCAATGAATTTCATTGGTAGGACTTCTGGCATGTGATAAACATTTTAAATACTATATGCAAATTCCTTATTTTTCAGCAGAGGAAAACTTTTATTCATTCATCCATTGTATACTGTGCATTTTTAACAGTTCAAGGGGTCACTTCAATGAACTCTAACCCAGACTGAACTGTATAGAAGTAGTCCAAGGCTCTGACTTTCTCCTAAAACACAGAGTATATATGCCTTGACATCTTATAGCAAACCAGGTACACTAGAATTCTCCTTTCATCCATTCCCATTTCACACAGAAATCAATTAGTTTCTTCCTATTGGATCCAAATTTTTTCATGCTCTAAGTAGAACTCTGACAATCTCCTGATCATTAAAATGTCCTAAAAAGATTCAGGCAAATGCTTTCACCTGCTTAGAAGAATATTCCAACCTAGGTGGAAAAGCAGGAAACAGAAGATATAGACATTCAATTTTTAAGCCACAACTTGTCCCTGGATGAAGCCTGCTGTCCATTACTGAAAGCCTTTTGGCAGGAAGAAAACATGCCCGGCACCCTATTCTTCAATAATACACATACATGTATATATGGAAGAATGTATCTGTTAAGACTGTATTAATTTTCAAGTTGGATTGCTCTGGTCAAACAATTAACCTGCTTTCCTGATTAAAAAAACAAACAAACAAAAATCCCTAACT
>NW_010223988.1:47097-57988 GCF_000690775.1 Eurypyga helias
TGTGTCCACGTTTCCTGTTCTGCCTTGGGGTTACACTCTGCATCTTAAATCATATAGCATTTAAGCTAAAATAATATTTTTAATGATCCTGTTGCTTTTTAAAAACTAATGATATGTGCTACTTAGAGCAAACTGCAACCCTAGTGGGAGGCATTTTAATTAATACAGTTCGTTCAAAGAAAAACAAATACAATTCCCCCTCATCTGTCAGCCAGCTGTACTGCAACCTGAATGCAAGGAACACAGAACAATAAAGCACGCCTGTCAGAAAACCAGACAGAATTGGGACTTGACAAAGAACTGCAAGATTATAAGCCAATTGCACCAACATTAGTCACGCAGGAAGATTTGAGTTTTGTAACATCTACTTCTTAATAAATAGAAATTTTCACCATTTGCTCTGGTTTCAGGTTACTCTCTCCTAGCAGAGATTAGCAGATAGTTTTGAAAGACTCTCCCCCAAGGAGAGCTCTTCAGTTGTCCTGTACAGTGAGTACAGACTATGAGAGACCGCAAATTCAGGCACAGAGGCAAAGCGTGGTAGCAAATGTGGGAAAGAACAAAGAAACAGCTTTGCACAACAGAATTGGCAGTGGGAATTTCTCCCCAGCCCCTGAGGACATATCCACACCAATCAGAGGCCTCCAATTAGACACTGATCTGATATTGATTTTAAGCTCATTTACATCAGATTAATTACTACAATACCAGAAAACTTACTATCCATTTAAAATGAACTATGTTATATTGAGATCAGGTCTGTAACATTTTGACACATTGATTTCGCTAGGGCAATTAATCTCAGAGAATTCATCTCAGTAACATCTATAATGCAATTTAAACTACTTAGGATTCCTTTTTCTTTTTTTTGTTTAAAAAATAACAAAAATCTCAAGCCTGGGTGAGAAGTTCTCACAACAAATTCTGTCACACAGATCAATACTTGGTAACGGTTTCATGCTCCAAGATAAGCTTGGAACTTCAAGCACTTGCTGAAGTTTGAAGTGATTGAAATTCCAATTTTTGGACTGCTGCAAATGTAAGTTTATTAACATACTATGCTCTTGAAATAAGACAGCCTCCCTCAGAATGTGATACCAATCTTCTAGACTACAGGTTAGCTAACCATTTCCATTTAGGACACAGGGATGAGAAAAGACATCCTTTGGCAGAAATCGATCTAGATAATGGAAGCAAAGCAGTCTCTTTCCCCTCCTGCTGAGATCAAGTGGTTCAAGAGCTGTCAACTGGATATTTAAGTTGAGGTGTATATCTATGTATATCTGAGTTTAACTTAAAACGCTAGCAGCAACCAACTGGGCATGGCTTCACAGACACAAGCCCACACAGCTCCATTTACCTTCACCTCCAAGCTGTGTTTTGCAATGCCCAATACTTGTTTCTATTTTAACATGATCAGCACTTGGAAAAATAAGGAAAAGATTCAACCAATTCTTCTCCACAGTATATACAAAATTAACCTGGCCCATGAGAGAAATGACTGCAAGAGGGGTAAAAATCTAGATCCTTCCTCTTAGCACCTTTCCTCTCAAAACTCAGGGACTGCTAGTGTACACATTTCTTCTAGCTGGGTTAAAAGGAAATGAAAATGAGTGGGTAATGACATGCACTGCAGATACACTTACAAAGAAAATGACTCAAGATGTACAATTTGTGAAATTTTAAATTTCCCACACACACACTGTTTCTCCTCCTTCCCTCCACCCACACCTCTACAGACATGAAACAAATCTAATTTATGCAAGTCCCACAATTTCTCTTGGTACAACACTTTTAATAACATACTCTTTTTCAAGCAAAAGGTCAATTCTAAGGCCGCATGACCCAGAGGAGCTCAGGATGGCATCCACCAGCACTCAACCAGGTAAGTGAAATACTGCTGTCACCACCAGCATCAGATCTTCTCCTCAGAGCTGATGATCACATTGCTCCAATTTTGGCTTCTGTTGGCTTCTGTTAGCATTACAGAGCAATGTATTGAAGCTCTGTGCTAAATCACATTCATTTGAAAGCGTGTCCACCATGAGGAAATGCAATAATAGATAACTGCTTTATAGTTCATTGACTGCTGTAAATGTTAATAATTGATCCAACCTCTAGTCTTCTCACTTGGCCTTTTCTATTTCGAAAATCATACTATTTAAGCTAATGGTGTTTTCACCTCACGCAACATCCTGACCCCATTTGCTGAATTTTCAGCTTCACTGGCCTGTCTCTTCTTTGAACTGATGATTTGAAGTAGTAGAGACTATTTCCACCACATTTATCCATAAAAGAATTATTGGCATCTTTTAAATTTGGGTAAGTTGAAGACTGTTTTGCTTAGTTATCCAAAGAAATTGGACAAAAGCAGCTTAATGAGCAGCACTGAACACAGAATTCACATGAACAAACTGTATGTCCCGCATGTTTTATATGTTGTGCTTTTAATATTAATTCTTTTCAGGATGTACAGAAACAAAATTTAGAATTGTCTTCAGTAGAAAATGGCTCTTAATTGTAATTGTTTAGAAGCATTCATTCAGACTCAAGCAACTTTTAGAGGTGCCAAAATGAAACAGCATCTTCTCACACAGAGAAGAGAAACAATTAACAAACAAGATCTGTTCTTTGTCAAGTTGAGGGGGGGCAGGAATGTCTTCTTACTGCAGAACATCACCAAAAAAAAAAAAAAAAAAAATCAAGCAGTAATGTGTCTCTTATCCCTAGGACCTCCAGAGCATTTGCGTCATCCCCCAAACGCAAAGGGGCTTGCATGTTGTAACGTCAGGGGAACAAAGCCTAGCATGTACACAAACCGTGTGAACACGATCATTATGAAGAGGCTAAGAAAGAAACTACTTTCCAAGTAAAATCCCTCTGTAGAACACCAGATGCTTCTCCCTGCTGTTAATTAATAACAGTGAGAATCCTCCCCCACCCCTACAATAAAACAAAAGCCATTTTACCAAATGAAAAAACCTCAGTGCCTTCCCTGTGCTATGCCTCATGTTTATTTCATGTTTTGGCCTTCATCAGTGATTTACAGCTAAAAATCCCCTCTTTCTGTATCACTGACTTCCAAGAAGAGTTGCCCAGACAAGCATAAATTTAGCTCTTGAAGAACTACACTGAAAAACACTCTTAACTAATTGCACTGTTTCAGCTAAGAGGTATTTTTCTCTTCCCGACGAGAAGTGGATTTGATTAATAAAGGCAGTCTTTCAAAGAACTAAAATCTGCCTAATACACACTAAGCTTAATTAAAAAAAAAAACCGCACAAAAATCAGAAAGACTTCATTGGAAACAGATGACATACCTAGACTAATTAGAACTATATGCCAAAGCTAGGTAAAGGCTACCTAAATACTTTATCCTCTCAAAAGACACAAATTGATAAATTTCTTACCCATGTAAGCAAAAAAACCCAAACCTCAAAACCCCAAAGAATAACAGACAACTGATAAACTTCCCTTTATCATTATTTACTTGCACAGCAGAAGCCAAAGAGCGACTTAATTATGTTATGATATTCTGATACTTATATTTAACAACTGCTGGACTGATTTCAAATGAGAATGTATAAATATGAAAAGGGACAAGTGAGTGTATGCTCTCGTATTTTGCTAGATAAGAATAAAAACCATTTGATAGAGAGATTTAGAGGTCAAAGTCAATATTTTGAGATCAGAATATAAACGCTTATTTTGAAAATATCCTCTTGTACTCATACTCTTAGGTTTTTTTAATACACTACTCAAGTGTTAGCTTCCAGGGATTCAGAGGTGAAATGGGACTTCTGTATCACACTGTCTTCTTGCTGCTCAAGAGGATTAACAAGGGATGAAAAAGTCATGCTAAAAAAACATAGATAAAAAGGCTAGAATCACACTGTATTGATCAGAAGGGGAACTACATTTCTGTTGCACTTGAAATTGCTGAGTGATACCAGCATTTCCCACACGCAAAGATGCTCATTTCACCCCCGCAGAGGTCAGACAGCAGTTCTGCTAGCATTTGGGGTAACAAATCTTTTCATTTCTTTTGGGAAACTCCACATTCCTAGTGAAATAATTCACTAGGAGAAGCACAGTTTGCATAAAACCACAAAACATACAGCAGGATCCAATCAAGATCACCCTATTCCAAAGCACCTTGTTGTAGGTGCCCTGGGGAACCGTATGAATGACTCTTAACCTCTTCAAGGGTACGTCCAAAGTAGAAGTGGATTCCCAGCTTCTTCCTGAACAGTGTTTTCAAGTGAACTTGTGACAGTATATTTCTGCTCTGACAGATACTAAAAGACACACCAACACTCACATGGTTAGCCCAGTGAAATTCATTTGAAAGTTGTGTTAAAGCCCACTGGCACAAACCCATTCATATCTCAATGCAAGGTATTATGCCATTCACTTTTTTTTTCTCTAAAATATTTTTCTCATTTCCTAGAAGCCTTGCTCTGTTTAGACAGCAATTTTGTGGTCTGCAGCCCATGTAGATAACACAAAACACCCTGCTAAAAGCAGACAGAGATAGAATCTTTCAGCAAATAGGTAACCTACTGCAAGTTCTCGCTATCACATTAAGGTGCAAACACCATTCCCCAAACACTACGACTTGGAGATTTTACCTCTATCAGCATACATTTGGCTGTCTACAACAGAGCTTTGGTTTTCTGTTGTGGGTTGGAGTTTTTTAGTTTTTTCATTTTTAATCACTTGACATTATAGCTACTCTGTCAAGCTTAAAATTACATAAATGATTCTCCTCCCTAAAAACTTGTAAGAGCCCTTAGAAAGGGAGATGAACTTATTTTTATATGTATACTGTCAAAAATAAGTAAGTCATGACGGTAACAAGCATTAAGAAATATTCAGTATATGAAAATCTCAGCATTTGTTTTCTACCAACATATCAGTTTGACAATTAAAAATGATTTATGCAGCCCTTTGAAAACACTAAATGAAATAATGCATCTGCTAAATGCCCATGATCAGATGATTACAGTGAGCGTTCATGACCTATCACTCTTGTCTGACAATTTGGAGCATAGTGAAAATAGCTATGTTAAGCTCCAAAACAGCCCCACTTCTTCAGGACACGATGTTACATACATGTAAAACAACACCATGGCCACCATCTTCCAAAGATCAAGTAAAAGTCAGCTGAAAACAGGCATTACATAAAACCTATCACCTTGGAGTGTGAAGCTCTCTTGCAGAAGGAGGTCAAACACTGGAATGCTGTAGGGGTAAGGGCTGAATACCGGCAGTGGTACACACCAGAAGCCCCTGCCTCCCTGCAGCAGAACAACTGAGCATTACAGCAGGTCCCAGTTTGCGTCACAGTACTTCCATGCTTCCCCACCTACCTGTTTAAGAGCCATGAACACGCACGTTGCCTTTGGAAACACAAACCTCGTTTGCCTCCTTTTAAACTCTTCTTAGGAAAGGTGCTGGTGGCTTGGCAGGTCAGTGCTTTGCTTGCGTCTGTCTGGTGGACAGGGCAAAGGCTGTCTTTGGCTGCCTTCTATCACTGGATAAATACTGAACAAGCATGGTGGCACAAGGACTAAGAGACACTGTTAGATCTGGTGCACCTACAGTATCCTTCCTTCAAAAAATAGACAAAACCACCAAGCAAGCATGAGTCAATCCCAGGAGACTTTTTTTCAGTGTCTTTGAGCAAAGTTTAAAACTTACCACCACTACCACTCCCTTTTGTGACATGCATTAACTAAGATAAAGTCTTAGGCAAACAACAAATAGTTTATATAACCTCCAACTCTGTCTCTGGGAGATGAGGAAGCACTACTGCTATTTTAAAAATTGAGGAAAAAAAAAATTCAAGACAAACTTGCTGTAGGTAACATGGTAGGATCACAGATGATCAAGGAACTGCATTCCATCCCTCAGTTCTTTGATTAGGATGGCCCAAGTGGCAAGGACACTTTCTTTGATCTTTATCTTTATGATCTCTGGGACAAAGGCAGCATGCCAGGAAGCCTACAGACAGATCATCCCTATATTTATACTCTAGCAGAAAACTATTTTTAAGAATAAAAACAACATCATCTTTGACTTGCAAAATCAGTTGCCAACAATACAGAACCTCTTATTAACACTGAAGGGTCCAACAACCAGTAAGCACTCTGAGTCACGCCGTCAAATGTGTGACTACATGTCAGATTCCCTCCAGCAGCCTCTCTTCCTTCTTTGGAGGATGCATTCACAAAGGAGTATTGTGGAGCTTGCCTAGAGAATGCTCATTCCTTAGGAAGAGGCTCTATTATAGCAGAGCCATTAGAATCATTATACTATCAATACAACAGCACACTAAGATCACAAGACTTATCACCGATACCCTGAGCCTGTCAATGAAGCAATGGCCTACACTACCAGAAGCAGCTGGGACGTTCTCTTTTACTTTGCAAATGACCTATACCACAAACGACAACAAATTCTGAAGCCATAACGAACTGGAGAATTTGGGATAAAGAAACTACATTAAAGCATTTTTTTTTACAACTCTGAAGATTACAAAAGCTCCTGCTTTTAGGTGAGATAGTTTATTTCAGCTCAGCATAGCAGTAAATGAAGCATGAAGTGAGTATCTGCTCACCTACAGAGCTTCAATGCATCCAGATTAGATACATTCTCTCCAGCCACTGCACCCCCAGCACAAAGACCTGCGGCTCCAGGCTGCAATCTGAAATCAGAAATATCCGTACCACAGTATGCAAAGTGCTCGTTTGGGCTAAGAAATGTATTAAAAACCAAGGGACCGTGTCTGAAGACTTTGTGCTGGGTAAGTATCATCCATCCTCCTTCAGCTGACCTAAACCCAGTGTCATGGCTAACAACAAAAATAATGACGAAATCTGTACCGCTGGCTGATGCAACAGCACACATCCCCAGAACTGATCGTTCTGGAATCACAGTCTCAGACCAACCCTATACTCTGGCACAAGGCAGTTTGAAGGAGGACAGTATTGATCATCCATAGGCATACAATTTAATTCTCTGGGGCTGAAAAACATGGGGTTGGTTTGTATGGGTGTTTTAGGTTTGTTTATTTTTACAGCTACTGGCTACTTTTAGAAATTCTACTATAGTTCACAGGCAATACTATCCCCTTCCTTCAGGGAACTAAAGAAAGAGAGAGTACAGAAGTAATCAGAGCCAGAGGGTTTGTATGGACAGTTATCCCAAAGATAGATGCAAAGAATTCATAGTGCCAAAGGATGCAGACACAACAAGCTGAATGTTAACCTGATGTGATGCCAAAAAAAAAAAAAAAGGCTGAAAAGAAAATATTTGACAGTACATTCCCTGGATCATTAACAATGTCTAAAAATACCCTTGGTCAGCAGCTTCCCTTGACACAAGTGATCCATTCAGAAAGGCAAATCAGCCTCCCACTAAATCCTAATCAATAACAAAACCCCACATGATACAGAACCATCTTCTCTTGGCAAGTTAAACAGCCAGTGCTTTGAACATCTGACTAAGTGTCGCAGTAGGGGAACCAACAATTAAAGTAGCAGAAAGCTATGGGTGTACAGGAGGGGAAAGTGCAGAGGACAGGTTTGAATGACTAGTATTCAAATTGCATGTCACAGTGCCTCTCACAAGCACTTGATTTACACAGCTGGTCTGAAAACTCATGTAAAATAAGTATTTCCTTTGGAAAAAGTATCTACTTGGCATGCAAGAATCAATCACATTATTACATGTTATTAGACAGAAACAGAATGCTCCAAATGCATCTAATTATAGTAATGGGAACCAGAAGGGAAAAAGTTATCTCTGGAGTGACAGAAGCAATGGCAAGTTATCCTGATTGGAAATCAAATGTACTATTCCAGAGCTTTCTATACGTAGTGCAGAGAAGAGTGATTTTCCCTTTGCTCTAACGATTTTAAACACAAACCAAACTCAGCATTTACATGACACCATTAACAGCAAAACAGAAACGACAAATACAACTAGCATAACCCTGGCACGGCACAAATATATGAAAGGCTGATAATTCCCCACAGAATGACTGTAACACACTAGAAAAGCTCAGCCACAACACAACCCACAGCTGACTCCGTCTGTACTACAGAAGCACAGAAGCTGTTGAAACAGGCACAAACTTACTTCACAGCTCAAGGCCTTTCACTCTTCTGTGACAGAGGCCATGTGGTTGTCATAATAGCAAATCATACACAACTGACATTCAAGTGTGAAGTTTCTAATTTTAAAGGTTCATCTTGAGAAAGATCTAACTTAATTTTTATACAAGTGTGTGGAGTGGCCTATTTTTTAGTCATAAAAATATGATGAAACAGATGTATCCACAGCTCTGGGGCAAAATACAGGAAGTATTCCAAGCATTAGTTCAGCTTTCAAAGCAATTTCTGTATTGGACCAGGAGGTAAAAAGGTTTGGAATGTTAAAACCCACAGTGGCGAGTCACATATGCATGAACCAGATCATGGGAAAGGAAACCACCACCAGCAGAGATGCTCTGGATCTGCGGATCCCTGGAACGCAAGGTCATGCTCACTGCAGAAGACGTGAGGCATTACCACTGAACGCTCATGCTGTAGCTACCAATTCTCTCCCAACACGGAGATGGCGGTTAACGAGATGCCTGTGATGGTTCACTTCTTCACAATGAAGCATTGTCTTCATCAGGCTGCAAAGGTCAGGACAACGAAATGCAACTCATTTACTGTGCTGGTGTGAGGATGAAGGATGGTGACGCATTAGTGGAAGGATCCACTGTAGGACTGGGACTAGCAGAGAAGTGTTCAAACCAAACTGTGCCGTAAAGACACCACAGATATTCTGTTGAGTAATCATCAAGTTACAACATTTTAAGCTTAAAGCCACATGAAAGTAAACAGATTTATGCATTAAAAAAAAAATCAACACTCTGGCTACATGTATTGCTTATTAAATATTCTGTGACAATCAAACTACAGGTCTAGTAGTACTAAGAAGCCTCATTCTTCATGCTCGTGGCACAACACAGACCTGCAGAGGAAAATTCTTTGCCAGTCATAAAAGCCTCTATTTAACAGATGAACCTCTTGATCCTAAGCAGCAATCCCACCTAAACATGCGTTGTTTTGTTTTAAAAAGGACAAAACTGGTAAAATAACACGTCAGCCATCGCAAGCTTCCAAGTCAGAATTCATGGACGAACAATGACAACCTTCTAAGGTTGAAGACACATTAACCTTGAAGTATGATCTTGGACCATCTGCCTATTCAATCCCCTTCCCCATCACGAAAAAGCTAGAAGGAATTTCTCTCCACAGAAACACGGGGCATGTTTGTATACATTATTTCCAAAAGCATTTGACAGTGTTCACAAAGAAGTATTTTGGCACCGCATATCATCCATTGAACCTTCATAGAAGTACACTGTTCTTCCAGTGCCAATAAATCCTCCCATGCCCATCACCTGTCCCCGCCAGCTCCTGCTATACACGACTACCACCCACCACAAAACAGACTTCAATGAGGCTTCTCTTCTGCTTCTTTGGTGGTTGAACCGACATGAGAACTCCCAAGAGCTGCCCTCCAAGCCAGGAGAGCTTCAGGCAGTGGGGTGCTCCATGGGATCTTCTCCTTCCCCTCATATTGGATCATACATGTAATGAACAACAAACACATCAGGCCTCCAGAAGCAGTGGGAATAAGGTTTTGCCAAGTATCACCCCTCTCAACAAACATCCTGTGTTGTGCTAGATAAAATTAGGGATCTGATATTAATTGCCCTCCCTCACCCCTGATAGCTAGAAGTGCTTATTCCTAAAGGATACTCCTTTCCACATGTTTTCAACAGGACCACAGCCTCACACAACACTCCCCTTTTCTTTAGGAAAGCCAGTAATTACACTGCAGTAATACACTAAGCCTCAGTGTGATGCATACAATGCAGTGCGGGACACTGTCTCATCCAGCAAACACCAGTCAGATTTGTTTGTTTTATACTGTCAAGACGCTTTAGAGTCTTAAAGATTAATTATAAATCAAAGCAACATGACACTCATCTGCCTAGCTTTTGCAGGATGCATCCCATGCAGTGCTCTAGACAGACACTTATTCTCATGGCAACGGCTCAAGTTAAAAAAAAGACAACACACCCACATTTACATAATGAGATTCTGAGATAAACTCCTGGAAATCAAGAATTTCAAAGTTAACAGTCAGCTCTTTGTCATTGCTAATGATGTGCATACTTGTGTGCATGTGAGTGGGCAACAATCATCTGCAAAATGAAAAAAAATGCATTAGTATTAAATTTTGAATTTTCTGTGTCTTGCTTGGGATGCAGATTTAATTACTTTTTAATACAGGCTTCTTGTCCATTTTGTGAAAGGGGAAAAGTAGAGGGCTATGAAAAAGGAAACATATCCACAGACATTTATTGCTTTAGACAAGTAATTATTTTTAAGCTGTTTTAATGTTTTGAAAGCTTTGTCTCAAGTAATCAAACACCACTTTAAGGAAGCTGTTCATGATATTTATGAATGCAACTGCTACAGCAATATATCCTCAAGCTATTAGCTCACTGGGTCTCGTGAGTCAAACACAGGATTAGGGTAAATGAGTTTCCTGAGATGTCTGTGACAGTGTGAAGAGATGGTAGAAGATTCTGCAATATTCAAAGGCTTCCTCTTGAGCTGCTGTGAGGACACCTGAGCGTTTTCGCCAATTAAAGAGAGAACAGGCTGCCTTCAGAATTACCAATAGAAGCAACAACCCCTCCTGTTTGTGCTGTACAATAGCTAACGTACTCTCTCATTTCAGCAGAGCAACCCACCCTCAGCAAACGAAGGCCCCCGAACCACCACCTGCATGGCGAGGGAAAGGCTGTCCACCAGCATTC
>NW_010223988.1:58002-130298 GCF_000690775.1 Eurypyga helias
GCAGCAGGAACAATTGGAAGTTTTAAGAGATACTGGAAGGGCCACAAATGCACACAGAATCTCATGGACTTCATTATTTTGGCCAAAGAGACGCCCCTTTCCACCTCACTGAACTCTGATAGTTTCTGATGGCTACACACTTACAGATATAGAAGGTTCTGCCTGATGTTCCAGCCGATTCTTCCAGCAATGGATTTTAATGAAGCAAAACGTGCCAGCTGCAGAGAGATGAACCAAAGTGCTGCAGAGAACTGAGGGCTGAAGGGGGCAGGCACAGCGCCCCTCTCTGAATTCCGGATGGGGTTACACTGCCTGTGCCCACCCCAGCCTCTGGGCAGGTTGTGCTCTTTCTTTGGGCCATGTACAAGGGGTGCACACGCAGCACGTCAACGTGTTCCACACCAGTGAAGCATATATGTCTTCCCCCAAGGATTCTCCCTCCCTCTTCTTATAAGAGGCTTGGCAGTGGGGCACCAACTCTTCAAGACACTTTCAAACCTGGCTTGTGGGCCTATCTGCAAAAACCTCGTCTCATCTGAGGAGATGTCCTGAAAGCAAAAATATGTCAGCAGGTAGCTGACACAGTTTGGGAGAATGTGACGGCTGCTTGCCCACTCAAAGGAACTGTAGAAATGTCACTTTGAAATTGCACCATGGAAAATATCTTTAAAATACATTAAAGCACAAAAAAGCCCAGAACATTTTCCCAGCTAATTAAGATACTTAATATTGTTCCTAAGTGGGATAAATACTTTGAAGCTGCACATAAACTGCTCTGCAAAAGGAACCGCTGAAGAGAGCAGTACACATATCACACTGAAGAACAAGGTCCCTCGAGTTGTATTACTCTTTTTCTATATACTCATGTTTATAAAATTATGCTCATTATATCCAGGTTTAAAATGGAAACAAACAAGTCAGTAAGCAGACAGGTTTAATTATGTGGGAAGCTGCGAGAGGTGCTGTTTCAAAGCAGTAAAAAAATACACTACTGGTATCTTCCTCTCCTCCTTCTACCCTCCCAAGGAAGGTCTTCTTCTAACCAGATCTGTTTTCTGGACATTTCACACAATATTTGGCAAGTAAAACATTTATACTTCCTGAAACCAGTTTCATGGAGCTTGAAAGTGCCTAAGAAAACAGATGCTTTTAAGCACTTGCTGTGGCTGCAGCAGTGCTGCCTTTCACCCCGCAGCAGCCAGGCATCAGGCACAGTGCGTGTGTTCGTGTCTGCCGTCGTGTCCCCAACACCAGGGGCCTAGCTACTCCCTGGGCCAGGCTCGGAACAAGGGCCTGGACCCTGCTCCCCTCCCTGCTCCTCAGGGCATCTCCATGCTGGCCACAAGGACATGGATCCTGCCCAAGGGAGAAGCAAAGCAGGAAGGGGAAAACCCCAAGCTTTTCCCCCCCAGGTCCACAACACACACCTTCTATCTGAAACACTAAATGTCAAGTATATCGGACAGAAGAACTGTTTAGCAAACACAGAAATAGGTAATAAATTCAGCCGGACTGAGGATGGATTCAGGTGATTTACCAGTCACTGAATCTATGAGAATCAACTTCAGTCAAGTCTATCCATGAAGAGAGAGACTAGTGCCAAGAAAAATGAAAGAGAATCCTTATTTGATCTTTGTTATGAGTTCCAGAGATCAAAAAAGCCCAAACAGAAAACAAATAATAAAAACATGAAGTCATAACATCTGCATTCCTCCTGTACTCCTCTGAAATTAAGCACCTATGCAAACAAGACTCATGGGAGGGGGGGAAACCTACAACAGATAAAATGCAGAGGACAAGAAACCAGGGCAGGTGATCTTTCCAAATATACCTCAGAGCATAAAGACTACTAAAAGTTGACCTTACTCATGCATCTAAACAGATATTTCAGGAAAAAATCCACCATCATAGTTTTTGGCTCTCTTGTTGGTACACAGCCATAGATCCACAAGAGAGACACATTCTCTCCCCCGCCCTCTTCTCTCCTCAGTCAGTTCCCACAGCTGAAAACCTCAGGGAAGAGCACTGCAGACAACTCCACCCTGTTGCAAATGACAAAGACTTGTGGTTGGAAAGCATCAAAAACCCAGCAGAGATTTTCCTCCAAAGCACCATTCTCAGATCTCAAAATGAGGAATGCTTTGAGACAACTGCTGGCAGCAGCCTGTCCTCCATCCAGCTGAAAAGCTTCCTCTCCCCTCCAGCTGCCCATAGAGGAATAGGCAACTTAACTAATGCAGTCCCCCTGCTCCGTACACCAACAGCTGGAATGCTGCATCTGCTGCCATGTGCTGCCCATAGCAGGGGGTTGGCCAAGTGGTCCTCCCAGTTTACAATCCAGAAACGGACTATTAACACTGTTCCTGTGGAAACTTCCTCCTCTGGCAGATGGTAACTTCTTTCAAGACCTCTCCCCACCTTCCACTGCAAGGGCTTAGTTCCTGTGTCCAATGGGAATGTGTTGTGGCCAATGCACACACCTCATGTCAAAAGCATCAGGAGACTGCTCCCCACCTAGCAAACCGCAGGCAGGGAGCTGCCAGTAGCAGAGAAACTCGTGACATACGCTATAAATCAAGACCATAAAATATAAGCAGCATAAATCATGGTAAAAGAGGCGGAAAGGAAATTCCTGCTCTAACAGCTTTAGCACAACCAGAGCAGACATTGACTCCTTTTCTCAGCTGATTGTGACTTGCAGACAACATTAAACTTGTAATATTAAATCTCTGCTGAAATTATCATGAAGAAACACATTTGCTATGCATACAGCCCACTGGCAACGTTCTTGTAGATGGCCACTGCCTGACACTCGTATTGGAGAGACAGGGTCCATCTCAGAGAGCTGGACAGAACAGAAAGGAGTGTACACCCAGTCTGCTCAGAGATGTACGATTCCTCCCGCATGTGGGTTTTGGGGTTGTTTTAGCATTTGTTCGTTTGTTTTAAGCTTAGTGTCACCCTGGAGGGGCAGGAAATTATCTAAAATATGAGAACAGTGATCGAGTAGGACAGATTTGCCTGAACAGGGCAACAAAACTTCACAGTATTTCAACTGTAGGTTGTGGATCGAAGTGTGAATATGCCTTAATGTATAGTTCCACATCTGATACCTCCAGGAAAGACAAAACCAAATATGTGAAGAAAGAGCACGATACAAAAACTGAAGAGAGAAAGAAACCAGAAAGCAAACAACCAAAAGGAACAAGTGAGGAAGAGCCCCTGATGGGCTACTGCGTTGGGGGGCTGTGTGGCAGAGGGGCCGGTAATAGGAGAGGGGCCACAGGGATGGCTCCTGTGATAAACTGCTACCCCAGGTCCAAGTCAGACCCACCTCTGGCCAAGGCTAAGCCAAACAGCACCTCTGCAATTAACATTTAAGAGCAGTAAACAAGGAGACCTGGTGTGGGGAGAGGAGTGGGATGGTAGAGAGACACCCAGGTTAGCGCAGAAAGACAGGGAGGAGGTGGTCAGAGCAGAGGTTCCCCTGAGCCCGTGGTGAGAGGGCAGGCTGTGCCCTTGCAGCCATGGAGGGTCATGGTGGGGCAGAGACCCACCTGCAGCCCAGGGAGGGCCCAACATGGGAAGCCGGCACTGGAGCAGGCTGCTCCTGAAGGACTACATGCCTGAGGCAGGGACCCACCGTGGAGCAGTTCGTGAAGAAACTGCAGCTCACAGGAAGGTCTTGCAGCAGAGAAGTTTGTGGAGGACTGCCTCCTGTGGGAGGGACCCCACGCTGGAGCAGGGGCAGAGTGTGAAGAGTTCTTCCCTTGCCCCAACCCTGAGAAGGAAGGAGCAGCAGAGACAACATGTGATGAACTGACCACAACCTCCATTCCCCATCTCCCTGTGCCATTGGCAAGGAAGAGATAGAGAGATCAGGAGCAAAGTTGAGCCCAGGAAGAAGGGAGGGGTGGAGGGAAGGTGTTTTTAAGATTTGATCTCATTGTCTCACTCTGATTTGATTGGTAACTAAGCGGATTTTTCTTCTCCAAGTCAAGTCTGGCTTGCCTGTGATCATAACTGGTGAGTGATCACTCCCTGTCTTGACCCACGAGCATTTTCTTCTATTTTCTCTTCCCTACCCCACCAGGAGCTGGAGTGAGCAAGCAGCCACGTGATCTTTTGTTCGTGGCTGGGCCTGAACCATGACACTTACAGGAAAAAAAGGCAAAAAAAACCCCAAACCACCAGGGGGAAGCACAAACTTCTTTACAAACAAAAACTTAAGTGCTTGAAGACTTTTTCTGACACGACAGAGTATATGGTGAGGGTGAAATGATGAATGAAAAACAGCAAAGGAACAGGTTCTGTATGCTTTCTCCCTAATTACACTAGGCTTTCTGGAAAGTCTGACCACCTTACTGATGTACAGTTAAGAAAGGCACAGACCAAAAGCATTCCTGTACCTTCCTGGGAAATTCATTATTTGAGAGGGGTGGAGGGAAGGAGGTTTTAAGATTTGATCTCATTGTCTCACTCTGATTTGATTGGTAACTAAGCGGATTTTTCTTCTCCAAGTCAAGTCTGGCTTGCCTGTGATCATAACTGGTGAGTGATCGCTCCCTGTCTTGACCCACGAGCATTTTCTTCTATTTTCTCTTCCCTACCCCACCAGGAGCTGGAGTGAGCAAGCAGCCACGTGATCTTTTGTTCGTGGCTGGGCCTGAACCATGACACTTACAGGAAAAAAAGGCCTAAGCGGATTTTTCTTCTCCAAGTCAAGTCTGGCTTGCCTGTGATCATAACTGGTGAGTGATCGCTCCCTGTCTTGACCCACGAGCATTTTCTTCTATTTTCTCTTCCCTACCCCACCAGGAGCTGGAGTGAGCAAGCAGCCACGTGATCTTTTGTTCGTGGCTGGGCCTGAACCATGACACTTACAGGAAAAAAAGGCAAAAAAAACCCCAAACCACCAGGGGGAAGCACAAACTTCTTTACAAACAAAAACTTAAGTGCTTGAAGACTTTTTCTGACACGACAGAGTATATGGTGAGGGTGAAATGATGAATGAAAAACAGCAAAGGAACAGGTTCTGTATGCTTTCTCCCTAATTACACTAGGCTTTCTGGAAAGTCTGACCACCTTACTGATGTACAGTTAAGAAAGGCACAGACCAAAAGCATTCCTGTACCTTCCTGGGAAATTCATTATTTGAAGGTTAACACATTTGACAGCCTTTTTCCACGTTGCTTGGTTTCCATCTCAGATGGGCCGTATAGCTTGCAAAGGCATCACGCTGCGATCTCTCCCCAATCTGCAAGCTCACCATACTGCTTTCTGCACGTTTCCTTGGCACCTCCAGCCACTGCTCCTTCACATATGGAATCTTGAATTACACCCAGCTTAGCCAGGAAAGGTACTCTCTGGATATTTTCTTGCAGTTATTGGTCATGACTAGAATCTGATCTCGTATGGCTGCCAAGTAACATAAACCCCAGAGAGCTGATGATATCAAGAGGTGGTAGAAAGCAGAGTCTAGAAAACAAGAAGCCAGCAGAATGGCTTCTGCAGTCTGATTCAATCACACTTGTGCTGCAAGCTCAATGGAAAAAGCAAGAATTTGGGCTCAGGAATGTAAACTTTAGCAGCAGATTCATCACAAAACTGATCACATGTGTGTACAAGCAGAAGGCTACCACTGTCTCAGTCTTAATTATAAGAGCTGGCTTCCACACAATAGCAAGTGACAAGACTGTGGCCAAGTGATCCTTCCATAAAACAAAACAAATTAAGTAGAAGCATAGCTTAAGCCCCTACCTATGATCTCCACACCCTATTTGCAAGCCAGGGTCTGCTCACTGCCACCATGTCTCATTTTTATCGCAAGAGCTACTTCAGTCCTCATACCTGCATATGGCCACCCTGCTGTTTGAGCCCAACTGTGAAGAACCTCTCTCTCTAACCAATCACCAACATACCTGTTTCAATCTGGTCAGACAAATCTGGCTTTAATAGCAAGCAAAACCAACAAAAATTTCAGCCTGGGATTTGTTAGCTTTTGAACAGAACATATGGTCTTCTCATCCACCTTTTCCTGCTTGATCAAAGTCATCTAATTAATAAACAAGGATATAACTTCTCCCACAGCATTGCTTTCCTGAAGTCACATGCTTATTGTTTTCTGCTTCTAGGGTGTGAAAAAAGAAAATTAAACTTGCTTTGACAGCAAGTTTGACTGTAAGGACACTCCCCTATTCCTACAGCTGTGGGTTCTTACAAACATCTTACAAGTGCCAAATACCTTCCATTTAATTGCACATAATGACACTCTTCCCTCAAGCCAAGTCCAAACCACCTCCTTGCCAACCACTCAGCAAGGATCCAGCCGCCGTGGACTTCAAAGTTAACTGACGCAAGAGTTTGAGTTTTAGTTCAAAAACCTTTTCTCAAAGAAAAATCTAAGCTCTAGAACTTGTTCTCTAGAAGGACAGTCCTAAGTCTTCTCCTGTAGAGGATAAATCATGAACAACATGACTAAAAGAAGGTTGGTGTTGGCTAGCTATTCAGTATGTAGGAGGCAAAGGGAAATGACAACTGAACAAATGGAACAAACTAGTTGTTAATTCCCACAGGTTTTAGTGCAGCATAACACATTTCCTAATCTCTTAACAAAAACACCAGATCCTCAAAATTACTTCCACTTAAGAACTAGTAGGTAATCACTGTAATCACTGCGTTCACTGTGGTGCAATAATGCTATTAGGATAAATGAAGCCTTGAAAGCTTCTGCTTTGAAGACTCCGAGGATGTAATTCAGCACCGATACTCAGACTCCACAGTGACTGGTACACTTCAGGTAACAGGTAACATTCAGAAATGATGCATTTATTTTCTTCAAATGACTTCATAATCTTTCATAAAGCTTTCAGAAGTTTGGTATCCTTCATCTGTAAACTAGAGACCAAGCATGTAACAGACATTAGCCCAAAATACCCATTCGGGCATGCCAATAGCAGGCAGCTCTACCTGCTGCCACCTCGGAGCTCGGGACAGGTGAATGGGCACCCCCACTGCCCCAACCTTCAGCCACATTAGTGGAAACAACTACTTAACTCCTAGGGCATAGGTACGAACAGGACTTCTGCACCCACTGCTTCCCACCTCCCTCAGCAGCCACGACTTATTTTGACATCTGAACTGAATTGGAATAGACACACTGAAAACATTTTATGGCACTGTACCCTCTGCACTCCTCCCCAGCTCGTTTGCCAGGTTTTACTGTTTGCACAGACTCTATATTACAAATTAACAGAAAATTAATTATTCAGCTTCTAATTCCCATTGTATGTTGATGTTTGTGTAACTGAAAACCATATAACTGCTTTAAGCTTTTAACATCCCTCATAAATATGGATTTTTTTTTTAACACAACCCTTTATAGCAAATTAGCACAGAGTATCTGGTGACGGGAGCATGAGTTAGTTTGTCAAGCTAAGGGAACAGCACGCAGAGTAGAGGCTGGTGTGATGTCTCTCACCACTTCACAGTTTTCAGCAGGCAGAGGAAAATCCGGTGCAGTGTCCAGCTTTCCAAGGCAGCTGGATCAGACTCTGGGACACAAGTCTGAATGCAAGAGCAGCAAAGAAGGGAAAGCTAGAATTCTAACAGCCTCATCCTCCACAGATTTACAGGTCCTGAAATGCTTGGCTGAGGATGAATCTCAGCTTAACCTAAAGCCTGGCCAAAAACTTTCTGGTTTTTGGTGGTAATCTGCTGTCTTATTAAGTTTCATTTTCTAGTTTTAAATCAGGCCAAACGAAATACCTTTCTCTGGAATCCTGGCTGGCAACTTGCTCGGGTTTTAAAAATCACCCTGAAGCAATTTATGCTCCGCAGTGAATACAGCGCAGTGGTATAGCAACTTAAGCATGACCTGCAATAAAGAAACAAACGCCATTTGCTTCAGCTGCAGAAAGTTAACACTCCTGCTGACCTGGCTGAGACCAGCATTTGGAAGGAGTGGGCATGAAGACATAGGGAAATCCGGTAGACACACTCTGATGTTAACACCTCCTCAGTTGTGAGGTATCCCTTCCCCAGCTCAGTTTTCCATACTCTTATTTCTCCTATAATATTATATAAAATCATATTTCCTGCAAGGCAGAGGGAAATTGTAGCTATGACAGCACAGTGAGTAAAAACAGAATTACTCTAAGCAAGGATTTCTCAAAATAACAGTCAAAAACTGCCCAGACCTATCAAGGTTCCACACACATAGGTTTGCCTACGTCTCTGAGGGCAATTCTGCATTTCTGGCTGCTCTCCTTCCCACGAGTCAAGTGCATTTCACCAGGAGAGTTTCTGGCTACAGACACATCTGGCTGACCTGTAGTCACTGCATTTATTCTCGTTGAACAGATGTCAGTAAAACTTTTCAACAGACCTTGCTAACCCTGCTCCAAGGGGCTGTCTACACTGAAAACATGCTGCTCTAGGTCAATTACATAACCCATTATGTATTAAACTGCTACAACATCTGAATAGAGACACTTTTACACCTGGTCATGTTGGATTTGCTTGTGGCTTTCCACTTGGGCAAGGACACACATACAAGCTTTGACATAGCTCACATCACAAATTACTCCCAGATATAACTGAAGTTGTGAAAAGATTTTAACCATGTACAAAACTAGTTTCAGCTGGGGACAGACTTGCAGCCTGGCATTATAGGAGTCACATCTTCCAACTTTACTGCTGGCAGCTGCAGGGGAAAAAAGAAAAAACTCAACCAAAATAACCCCCACACTCCAAAAAAACCCCAAACAAACAGTAACCCCCCAAAAATAAACACTTACCCCAAAAGTCTGACACACAGGATGCTGGAATCTATTTTGGCCACTCATACTGGTCTGAGCAGCAAAACTGATCTTCAACTCTACCGCTGCACAAAAAGAACAGCCCAACTCCTAAACAGCAAGAAAGGAAGACTCTCGTGCTCTCTGTCCAAGTCCCTGTGCATTCTGCTGAATGTAGTGAGCTTCTTCAGTCGTTCACCTTGGGAAACCATTTCTAACTAGTGGTTAGAGATACAACACTGCCAGACCAAGATTTGTGAAGGCACCAAAGCATAAATTAACCTCAAGACTTTTTGCTGCCCCTGTTAATGCAGGCTGGTCTCAAAGATAGGTTTAGGACAAAGCATTATCACTTGGTTGAGATTAATGTTAATAATCAGGCAAATTGGTTAATAACCAAGGTTTGTCATTTGATTGAGACTGCAGGGATGCCGGGCCAGGCCTGGTGGGAGAGCCATGAAGACCAGCTCCCAGCTGCGCTTGGAAGTAGAACTACAGGTTGGGGCCAGCTGCTCTGATGAATGAGGGTTAGGACTAGAAACAGAAGAAACAGCCAAGCCAACCCCCACTCTGCTAGTGAGAGCTTCTCTTCAGTATTTAACCCAAGAAACCTTTTCTGAGGCTCCTCCCCAACATGTTTACTATGACAACTACCATTTTCTAACAAAAACCAGGTTGTCCCAGTTCTGAAGTTGTATTCACAAAAGTTAAAGCTTCATTTTAAAGACAAACTCCATAATCCTTTTCTACAATAAATGTAGAAAAAGCACTTGGTCACTTTACCTGGAACTGATCTTGGTTTACAGCAAGTGAAAGGTTAACATCTGTGCATTTATTTGGATGCCCTCCACTGACAGCAAAAAGACTGCGGGCTGCCACCTATGGTCCAGCAACAGGAGCCTTCTGCTCAGTTAAATGACACTGACATTTATGAAAAGTTAATGCAATTCAGCAGCCAGTACATGGTGTGACACGCCAATACATGTGGTATATTTCAAAGACCTACATGCTTGTGGAAAATGTATTTGAAAGGAATTGACTTTTACTAATGAGTGCTCAAGAGAGAATTTAATTAGCCTCAAGAGCAATGGGGAAAACTAATATCCTTTATTTTAAATTTGTCTTCCTCTAGTGTGACATTTTATCACCTGTTTTTGAAGTTTTGAAGGACAGGCAAAGAAACTGGATGCTCATGCCACTAGTTTCTGGAGCTGTTAAATAGGCATAAATGCCACAAAGCGAATGTAAAAATATGTGGCCACAATTGTTAAGAGCTCATATGTCACTCCTGAACAGGTGAGAAAAACCAAACTCATGCCATTTACAGTCTTCATTCCCAGCTCAGCTACTGTCTCAAAGAAAGGTAGCTGATACATGGTTACTGCCTGCATGTACCGCTTCTGTACCAAGCTCGGGAAACAATCTCAGCCTCAGGAACAAAAAAAAAAAAAAAAACCAAAACCACAAAAAAACCCAAACAACCCCACAAAAAAAAAGAGTCACAGGATTACAGCATGATTCCAATAAGGTACTCCTGTAGGAACAGCACTTCCATCATGGGAATACGGTGTGCCTTCAGGGAAGGCTACAATTAGCATCCTCAAATACGCCTGTCTATGGTACAGGGATAATGAGAGCTGGAGACACAAGCCAGTTGTTCCCCATCCTTACTATCTTCAAGGAACTGCCTTCAGGGCAAGGTGACTGTTGCCAGATCCTCTTTTTCTTTTCTCGCTAGAGCAGGACAAATATGGTGAGCCCCCAGTAATACAACACCTTGTCTAAGATTTGACCGAGGTCATAAAACTGATTTTTACACTAGCTGGGTCATCATCCGCTGGTAACTGCTTTGAGCTTCAAGCCATCAAAGGTGGGCTGAAGAGGAGATCAGGTGAAGAGGCTGGAAACCTCCCAGACCTACAAACACCCTTTGAAGTAAGTCTGGTGTCCATCTGAAGACTAGAAGTCACTGCTCATCTACTGCCACACTACAGTTGCTCTTCAGAGAATAGCTGCTTTCCAAACAGGGTTAACCTAACATTTTGGCAGCATGGCTATTATTCTGCCAAAATGCTAGGCCAGAGTGCCTGCAGGAGCAACATGCTGATCCACAAGACCACTCTTCCTCAGGTACATATGCCTGAATAAACATACCAATCACCTGAAACACCAGTACCAATATGGCACTGATCTGCCTACAGCAGCTCACCTTACCTTTTAGTCTCCATGCAGATGGACTGATTTTTTTTCTTGACAGGAACCCTTTCAAATAATCTTAAGAGAGAAAAGAGAAAGAAGCAGCTTGGACTTAATTAGGGAATAGAGGAACAGAGGAAAGGAGGAGTTCACAGCTGACAAAAACATTTCCACCTATCAAGTATTATAAAGAGATATTAGAGAGCTAAACATGCTCAGGCAAACCCTTCATTTAATAGAACATTTGGTGACATTTTATTTGTATCCTTCCTTAAATTCCTGCTTCTATTTAGTCTGCCTCTGAGTATTAAATTCAAAGCTGATGCACACTAATTGCAAGCTGAGCTTCAGTTTACAGGCCGAGTCAATAATGAGTCAAAGAGAGACTCAATAAAAGGAAACGTACACAGCCAGGATCCAACTACAAAGCTTTGGCTGTCTAAGTGATACCACAGCATTTGGGAATTTCAGAATTTCAATTTGCCACGTGCCAAGGGCTGGTTACAAGCTTCATACAGAGTGGGATATTCTGGAAGCGATTTGTGTTTCAGAAATTAGGTTTTGTGGTATTTCATTGAAATGTAGAGTATGTCTGTTCAACTTGGCTGTCAGCTATAAAACTCTCTTTGCACCGCAATTCAATCAGGCAAAAACCAGCAACGTGCCACAGTGTTTACCATTATGGCCAGCCCCCTTCCAACTTCATCCCACTTCTAATTCCACAGAAGTTATCATTACAGAATTTGGATTATCAGTTAAAATTAATTTTTAAGTCAACCTTTTGAACTGTTTTCCACTTGTCTGACGCAGGGTCAGATTTTTCATTTTGTAATATGCTGTCAATTTTTATGTAAGTAATTTATACATGCCACGATTTCTATACATAGAAAGGACAACTGTGTATGCTTCTAAGTGTTTTAGAATATTGGGGTATATAAAAATCTTAGTGCAAATTCAATAAAAAAAATAAAAGGTGGCGGTATCTACATGTGCAACAGTGAACATTAACAAATGTACTGTGGAAACACAGGGCAGGAATCAACTTCAGGACACAAGCAAAACATCTGGTTTATAACTTGAACACAATGGTGATGAGGCAATTGTGAAGCTTGTTTATTCTAAGATAGGATGTACTAAGACAATGAGCTATATGGAAACCTTGAATAGAGGAGTGGGAGGTCAAAATGCTTGAAAAACAAACGTATGTCTTGTATATCCTTGACTAGTGGAGGAAATACGCAGTATATCCTTAATTAGTTAGCACAGTTTGTCAAAATGTATTGACACATCACCAAAATTCCTAAAATGTGTCCTTTAGATGAACTTTGCTCATTATCATATAAAAGACACACCTCCAATACTTGTTACCCACCTCCAAGGAAAGACCCCTACCTAGTGTACAAGTGGTGATCTTAAGTACTATACCTTTAAATCAAAGCATGAAAAAAACCCTAACTGATGCTTTTAGAGTAGGCGCTGACGGTAGGCATTACTGACTACTACTGGAAACTGTCCAACTGTGTATCCCGATTTCTCCGGGGTGCATCAGCATCTCGGCACAGACACGCAGTAAAGCGAGTATCTTGCTTCTGTGTGTAAGAAGAACTGGATTTGGGACAACAACAGTACTGTTGACTTAACTGCAGAGCTAGAATCATAGGAACGTTACTGAAGCCAAGAGCTTCTCTCTCTACAGCACCAGTCAGAGTGGATATATGCTCACAGCAATAAAACCTTCTTTCACAGGCAATGAGGTTAAAGCTAATAAAGGTATTTAGCAAAATTAGAAGGAAACAAAAAGAAGAGCCATGAAAGGAAAAGGAATTTTAATTCAAATATCCAGTATGCTTTTGTTGGTGTTAAAGCTTTCTAGACTAAAAGTACAAAATGGAGGAAAAACTAAAGTAAGAAGCACTGTGAAGACACACTTAAATAAAAAGCAATTAGGAGAATAAATACCATCCTAGAACTGAACTGTTGAAAAATATTAAGAAGGAGGAATTCCCTTCCAATTGAGCGGATGCCTGTTGCAGAGCAGGAAATCCCCCCCAGCGACAACAGGCAGGCCTGAGGAGTACACCCAGAGTAGCTGCTGTGAGTGATTAGCACTGTCAGCTAATTGGAGGCATAGGGAGAAATATCAAAGTAATAAGAGAAAAAAAAGAGTATGAGGGAAAAACTTCCCTGGATTAGGATCCATTTGTATACAACACCAGCAGACATTTCCAATCACTGCAAGTGTTGTTAAAACTGGAGTAACACCCTAGAAAGAAGGCCTCGTACACGCGACTAGGGTGGATAATCCAAGCAAGTATATTGTCCATCCAATCCCAAAACTCAGGCACATACTTTGATGAATACACCACATTCCAGAGTAAGGGAAATGTCTGGTTGTACTACTTCAATGCTGGAAGCCAGAGATGACCAAAGTGTAGCTGGAGTGGGATTAAATGAACAGCTCTGAGGTTTACCATGGCAGCTGCAAGAGCTTCAAATAATTACTGTCAGGAATTAGAGCAGAATTATTTGACTTGCTGCTGAATTGTCACAGTTTAAATTTTTAAACTGACACTTTCCCCATAACACAGAAACCTTTGTAGGATGTGCAACACTCAGTTGCAAATGGTGAAGAAAAAGGAGGGTGGGAACCTGTTCTGAAAGATTCCCAAAAACAACCTCCCCGCCAATTTTCACCACTAAATCCTGGGACCTGTGTCTTCCTCCCCTCAAATGGATCCACCCCTACTTATGTCTAAAATTAATCTTTATAAACCCATGGCTTTAGACTCCCCTCAAACTGCAGCATGCTAGCAAGCCTCTAACTCATCAAGGACAACACATTCTGAAACGTTCCAGGTCCAAACCGAGCCAATACATTTTTCAGTAGTGGGTTCACATTCTTGTTTTCCCAGCCTACAGAATTACCCTTCTTGATTGAGAGGATCTTTATGCATGGAAGAGTATCTGACACAAACCAAACCGCTATGCTACTGGAGCTTTCCAGTAATGACAGCAGATAAAGGAGGCCTTTGAAGTTCACGGAGAAGTAGGAAGAGGTGTTAATTTAAAAAGCTTGTTAGTATACCCAAGAGCAGGATGACAGCAAAGTACCAATTAATAATTCACACTTCCATTCCACATGTTATCGTACTATCTGAAAACAGTGGGCAAACATTAAGTCTCACAACATCCCCTCGAAGCAGACTAGCATGGATGAAGCTCTACTCCTACCAGCCTGGAGGTCACTCTGGGAGCATTTAATTTAGCTGATCTATGCCCCCTCCTCCCCATCTGTTAAATGGAAATGATGACACTATTGTATAGCAGTTATGACAAATGCACATTTTTTTTGATAGAAAAATAGCACATAAGGGCAATCTTGTATGTCAGACCACACTCAAGTACACTGAACTAAAGCTACCACATTTGACATGATAGCATAGCTAGTGGAAAGAAAACCCTCTATTTTCATTTTACAATACCCTACAGATTTGTTTGCTCTGTCCCTAAGTACACAGAGCACTTGAGTTCTAGTTAATGACCAGGATTCTTGTGTACTGCATTAACACAAAACCCATTGTAATAACAGTAATTAGATCTGCTGTAGAAAGAATTGTGAGAAATGAAAGACTGTCTACAGTAGCCTCTAATTCTCAATTAACACAAAGTTGTTGGTGTGTTTGGAAGCCATACAGACATACTCATAGCTGCAAACTCCAGAGGGAATTGTCATTTACATTCAGATAGGAAGTTGGGCACATTATACTATTTAATCCTCACTTGGAAAAAACAGATATTCAAGCATGATCCACTTACAGAGGGCAAAATGGCAATTCAGGGAGGCTCTGAGCTGCCAAAGGGCAAAAGCAATCACACACATTCCCCACAGCCAGCAGTCACTTTAGGAACTCCTCATTCCCATCCCTGTACTTGGACTTTTTTAAATATAAAAGCCCACAAACCATCACTGGTCTAGTCCTAATGAGAGAGTTCCTTCTTCCTTGTTTGGGGCTCTTTCACGCATAGAATCAGACAGAATTACTTTGCCTAACCCTCTTACTAATCTGACTTTTCCAGAAGGACCAAAGATAAAGACAAAAGTAATGGCTTCATGAAACACAGCTCTTTTCTTCTGAGCCTGACAGTCACTTCCAAAAGCAGATTGTCATGACAACAAACAACCTGGAGGCAATCCAGCCAATTAATCTGCAGAGGAAGCAGTCATCCCACCCATGGAAAAGAAACACTGCTGCTTTAAGCTTCAGAAGCCACAAAAAAAAAAAGAAAAGAAACCTAACAAGAAACCTTACCACCCCCATTAATCTTATTAGGCTGTCTTAGGCCTGTAGTGAAAAACAACGGAGCCCTCAGCACAGGGACAGCAGCACTGCAGCAATGCACACGCACCAGTCCCTCACCAGCCCTTCCCTCCCGCTGCTCAGAGAGTAGGGGGCAGGCTAGAGCCCCCCATCTGAGGCTTTGATCTGAGCAGAGCTATGTTCCCAGGCTTTGATGTAGCCCAGCAAAGCAGGCAGGTTACCAGGATGAGCCCTTCAGCCCTTACATATGGAGCCAAAGGAAGGAGCTCAAAGGTTAGGCAGAGGAATGGCGCAGGAGATTGTCACCTACCATTACTGTAAAGCCTGTTTTGCTGGCACTGATGCTGCATGATTTTCCTCTTCCCCTGTGAGCTACCAAGAATATTTATCACCATATTAAGCTCAGAATTATTTTCTCTTCCACAAAGGGCTCAATCATCAGCACAGTAGATATTAAAGTAATTCTCCTTCAATTTCCCTAACTACTACTTTCCTTTATACTCTGCTTTATGTTCATGTGTCCTGCTTTCTATAGGCCCAAGCACAGCACATCTCGCCTGCAAATATCCATCATCTCCCATTTTTTGTCTACTCTGATCTCTCAGTAGACATGAAAACGTTTAGCAGCTGGTGCCCAATACACATCATTTGTTAACCTCAAGACATTCATATATACTTCATGTTTTGCAAAATATTATAGTGTGAACTTAGAAAACAAAGCTGAGCACTAGATGTAGACTTATAGGATATGTTAAAGAGAACAAAGTCAGATTACATTTTGAGATTCTCACAAGACTTAGTACACTATTTGCAAACAAAAATTTTCTTCCTGTCCTCATCTTGGTCTCTAAATGCAAAAGCAAGGAAGGGTAGGAATAAATTCTTTCACTGTAGACTTGTCCTGCAGTGAAGCATGTCTTTCAGAAAGTAACTGAGCAATGAAGATCTAAAGCTTTAAGCCTACACAGATTTACTCATCTGGTAAATAAACAGACCGCTGAACTACTTCCAACTGAAGTTTAATTATTGATCCCTCTGGGTCCAAATCCACCTCTCATATAAGTCACTCATGGATTCCCAGCAACTTCAGCGAGCACTGGATCACAGATTATAAACCATTCCTGCAAAAGTGCATTTTTATAATCTGAAAAAGATACCAGCCTTCTGAGCACCGAGAATGACATACATGCACACGCACACACAACCCCCCCTACGCGTTTCACTCTCCTGCAGAACTAGGAAAGCAGAGCTCTAGCCAACATGATCATGTTTTCTACTGAGTCTGTCCCCTGTTAACTGGAATTGGTAGAATATTGCAGAACAGAATAAAACCCCTGTACCTACCTTGAGGGCTTTCACAGCTTTCTTCATCGCTGTTGTCTTGACAGTTATTTTGACTGTCGCACACAAAGCTTTTATCAATGCAAAGACCATTTCTACAGTGGAATCGGGCAGTAGAGCAAAGCAAGGGATTTGCTGCTGTGAAAAGAGACAGTGAGAGCTTTCATTAGAAATTCTCTTACCCAGGCAGTGAAATAGCCATTAAGCAATCAACAACAACAGGTCACAACTCAACAGTTGGTCAATTTGCTGAATATGTGGGAGTAACTTGGCAATCAAGCCAACCTTGTCTCTCTGTACAGAGCACTGAAATTTCTAATTCATGTAATATTCATTACAATTAGCAGAGATTTAGTCCACTCACAGTTGTGATAAGCCTTCTGTTCACTTTTATGAGAGCTACTATCCCGAACACCGAACACCGGTGCTCAGCCTTTTCTCACAATGAAGACATACAGAGGGTAGCACGGCCTACCATAAACACTGCCTGTTAGTTCCCATTACAACAAACTCAGTTTAGCTCAAGTTTCAGATTATAAGACAACAACCCTGGCTGAGAAATGCCAGGCAGTGGTTTATTTACCTCTGCTTCTGTCTTCTTCTACCTCCCCTATACTCCTCAGCATTTTGAATTGATACACTGGCAATGCTGACATCTCTCAACTTCTCAGTGTTTGAATTTCAACTCCTTAAGGTAATAAGCACATTACAGTAGTACCCAGAAAATCCTTACACGTAAGGCCCAGTGTTGTACACAGATCAAAACCATAATAGTATTTAAGCAGACTCATTTAGGTAGAGCAGCCTTCACACTGCAGTAAATATACTGTAAGATGCTATGTCTAACTTCATTTAAAGCTTCAAGCAGTGCAGCTTTCACCACAGCTTCAATGTATCTCACTGTCAAGGAAGTTTCCTTGATATTCATCTTAGTCTTCTCTTTTCTAATTTCATCCCTCTACTCTTAGCTACAGCCCAGCATACATAACTACATAATCCCCCTCCTGAACAGTGTTTGCACCCTACATATATAGCACATACATCCCTATCTTCCAGCATCGTCATTGCTTAGCTAAGATATGCATAATTTAGCAGTTTTAATATCTCCTCATAAATCAACCTCTGTCCCTTAATCATTTTTGTCCCTCTTCTCTGAACTCCTGCCAGATTTTAGTAATGATGTGACTGAAATGGAATGCAACTTTCCAATTGAAAACCTTAAAAAAAGCTGTTTAGATGCCTTGTCTGCTTCAAAGTGCTTCTCTGCCACAATAACAAAGGGGATTACAGTTCCCAAATACTAACTAGCTTCCTACTTTTTTATTCTTTAAAGACCTGCCTTTAATGAGTCTTTAAAAAAAAACCCCATAAAACTTGAAAGTCTTCCATGCCTATAACCTGCAGTATATATAACAGTTCCTAATTCCTCCAGCTCCCCAAAAGCACATTTATCATGAACACATGATAAGTCGCCTTTGGTCTGAAACTGCTGCACACTTGCATATCATATTGCTTTTCCACGTCACTTTAAGGCCTACAGTGCTGCTCCCCTACACAAACAAACGAGTAACTAGACAACTTGGATAGGCTAGAAGATACCAAGTGTATGATTAAATGGCACATAGAAACGGGGCGATGAGCAGCATGTTAGCAGCAGCTGTAAAGCCATATTGGAGCTACAAATGACAAGCTCATTGGAAATTATGACAGTCACAACCAACTCCATGAATTGGTGCATTTTCAGTTGAGACATGCTACTTGTCAGTCCACTACCTCAAGGATACTCAAAAGCACTTTTGTCTAAATTTCTTTCTAGTCCACTTGCTCAAGCATGACCTAAAGTAATTTCCTTAGCTTACAGCCACCTTTCCCTAGCTTCACTTGCTCTGCAGAGGTGCTATCTCCCTGCCACATTCCTCTGAGGGCCCCAACCAGGCCCTCAAGGTGTCATCTGTTGTTGGCCTAAAGAGATGTTCATGCTGTGGGGGAAAGCAAACAAACCAAAAAGGGAAGTTCTCCAAGAAACAGACAGATCACTGTAAAGATCATGCCTTTTGTTATCTTTGAAAGTTGGCATCTGTTGTCATCCTCCTGACCTTTAACTGTCGTTAAAAAGAAAAACTCAGCATGCTCTATCAAGCGAATGAGCAAGTATGTGCTGCAATCATCTGCCTACAGAACCATGCTTTTACCGGCTCCTGATAATAGCTATAGAGCTGCTGTATCAAACATAACCTTCCCTTACTGCTATGGTACATCCCTGCTAGACTTACAGATACAAATGGATCAATGCAGCCACACGCAGGGGGTTTAACCCACGTCAAGCAGTACTTCAGATGATCTCTGCTGCGACTTTCCTGCAAGATGCTGAACAGCAGCTCAAGCTAGTGTGTTGGTAGATATGTCTGACTTCAAGAACCTCCACCTCCTTCCAAGAACCTGTTTCACTAACTAACCCTTTATTTGCTTTTTTGTTGTTTGAGAACATGCATAAACAGAGAAACTCAAATGTGCTGATGAACAAATAAGTCATATTCTCCAGTGACAAGAAACTGGCAAATAAAAATTAAACCATATTAAGTCACATTCAAGATCTACCCCATCTGAGTTACATTTGAGTAGAGAGAACCTGTTCAAAGCAAACACACAGCTTACATCTCCTTTCAAAGTTACAAAGGGGCTTGAAGCATCATACAGGCATTGTGTACAAAACAGTTCGTGTACAAAGGCAGAGCTGGACCTTAGAAAAAAAGAGTATCACAAAGTGAAAAGGTCAAGGATCATCTGGGTGGTAAATGACAGAGAATACTTCACCCACACTAAAGGTTAACAAATGCTTCCTTTACAAATAGCATTAATTAGTGGAAAGAAAAAGCAGCACCCTCACTCGCAAGCAGGCTGACACTTACTGCAGTTCTCCTCATCGCTGCCATCGGGACAGTCCTCGAAGCCGTTGCACCGGAAGCGGCCAATGATACAGTGGATCCCGCTAGCGCAGGGGAAGAACGTGGCACCGCATTTGGATTTGGCTTTTGCTGGGAAGAAGACACAGACAGAACAGGACAAAGATGAGGGAAACAATATACAGAGGTTTTGTAGCAGTACAGGTTAGGGCACTCGAGGCAGTGCTGGTGGCACCGATGTTAGCTGGGTGCCTTCCAAGCTCCCTACGGCTGGCTTTCAACTGCTTCAATTTAAACTTAAAACAAGTCAAATGACCTGTCAAAACAAACTGAAACTGTGCAAAATTTGGAGTACAAGTTTGGAAACTTGACAAGCAGGGACTCCTAACCATCACTTAAAGATCCATGTGAATTAGACCGACTTAGAAGCATTGGGGGGAAAAATATTAAAATAGAGGGTCACACTTCGCAGAAAACAAGAGCAACTATCCCCCCTCCCCTCTGTGGAGGTCTGTTGCGTCACTGCACCAGGCATAAGCCCAGGATACAAACATCTAAGCAGGTTCTCAGGCAGCAGACAACCACCCCCAGAGGCAAAGGTCTAGATGAACTAGTTACAGCCCACCCCCCGCCCTGCAGCTGTATGTCATGCCGAGTCCACAAACACTAAACAGCAGCAGAATCTAGATTCTGTACACCACCAAGCTTCTCTTGCTTGCTCAGAGAAGTCAAGTGAAGAGCCCCAGGTAGACAGAGAAAACGAACACGGCAGCAAGTTCAGAGAATATGGGATCTGGAGGCAAATGTCGACAAAGACAAGCGTATAAAGAGTAAGGAAACATCTGGAGACGAAAAGCAATACCGATATCAAGCAAGTTAGTGTCTTTGTGAGAATAAGAAACACAAGACCGTCATTAAAGACTTTCAGGCTGCAAAAATCAAACTCAAAAAAGAAATTGCTATAGTTAACACTGCCTTTATTCAGCACAGTTTATATAAAATTGGATGTAAAAGGAGCATGAGTTACATGAATTGCATCTCTTGCTGTACTTCTCTCCATCATTCATTATACAGTTCTTCAGGACAGAAACTACATCTATTTCATAGCACCAGCAGAGCTTTTCATAAAACACTAAATACTAACAGTACCATCAAAACGTGTTTAACAAATGATTACAGAATCTCATTATGATCTCAAGTACTTCACTGCACAGCAACTTTTCACAGCAGCGAGAACACTGCGCTGAGTGATGCAGATGCTTCCACCATGATGCTCAAGGCAAGCACCAGTTAAGTCTTGTGGTATTACCAGCCTAGAACAAAGCATCTCCAAAAGTAAAAAACAATTTAATGAGACACATAGTTAAATTTTTTCCCTCCCTTTTGCTTTTTCAAATTAGCACATGACACGATGGACTACATCAGTGGACTCTAAACTCTTCAGAAAGTCCACACTAAAGCAACACCAGTCACCATGGGAAAAGCATGCTGGTGACTGCAGGAAGATGTGTGCAGAGCAGTGAGAACACACGGTAATACTATGCACAGACCATTGATGGGAGAACACTGGAAAAGAGCCATATCCATAACTTGCGGGCCCTTTAAGTAAATGTGTCCTACTCCTACACCAAACCTACAGGATGCGTTTCCAACTCGCAGGTTTTAAGATGTGACAGATCTGGAGATCACAGTGACAGGCAGTCTTTTTATGCAGCCATATGGCACATCGATACGTCAGCCTGCACAGGCCAGGACAAGGTCAGAGACAACCAGAGTACAGACAAAAAGAAGTAAATCCAATAGGGACAAACAGCTGCTTCATTAATTTAGAAGGAATCCTCCCTTCCAGGGTTAAAAACTAAGTGTAGCTGTAACAAAGCCTTCTTCCATCACTCAGAGTGCATAGAAACCGTTTTAAAATACAGCTACACTAACTCTCACTTGATTTAGTGTCCTCCAACAGCAAGTTCCTGCAGTCCCTCTCTTATGTGTTTTTCTATATTATACAAGTAATTTTCTGTTAGAATTATGAAGTGTAAAGTAGGATGTATCACTGAATTTCACATATTCAACTACCACTTTTTCTGAAGAACATCCAAGGTCCACTTGGGGAAAAAAGGTGAACCATTACTTGATAGAAAACCAGATGATAAATTACCCTTAAGTAGCTGCTGTGCTTAACATCACCCGCAATGGAAAACCCTCAGCCGAGACATTCAAGCCGCTGCAATTCTTTGCACAACTTAAGAGTTTTGAGGCAGACTAATCTCAGCTGAGTAACTCGGTAACCACAGGGTTTGAGGCAGTACCATACTCCAGTCGTTAAACAAAAACAGCAGAACACACATCTCGGCAACAGATTCCCAGGCTGTCACCACAGCAAGCGGTCTATGTTAGCATTTGACCAATATTCAGCACACCAACCAGTCAGCCGAGCTGCTGCTGGGAGCGTGTGGGAATAACACACGTAGATGTGAAGATGTGCCCAATGTTTCACATGCTATGTTTTTGTTGCTGTTCTTTTTCTGAAAGCTAACATCTTTCCAAAACCATGCAGTGCATTTACATTCCCCAAACCAAATGACTGCCTCTGCACAGCTCCCTTTCTTAGAGATGTATTTTGAGCCAGAACAGTTCCAGGAGGGGGAGAAGAAATAAGAAAAAAAAAAAAAAAAAGAGGGAAGCGATTCTGATTTTGCCCGTTAACTGTATTCCATTCAAGTACATTTACTTCAGTCATTTGGGATCAGAGTTCAGAGGCTACCAACTTTCTGGCCAGTCTTACTCAGAGATGCCCTTTACCACCTCTGAAAATCCTGCCAAATTAAGGCTTCAAAATAGTTTACCTCTAAAATTTCTAACCGGGACCACCTCTTACTCTTAGAGGCTTGCTCTTCCAGACAGACTTCAGGCTGAGAACTGTTAAAACCAGAGCCTCTGGCCCCCTGAAGAGCAGAAGTCATGTGTCGGGAAAGCGCAGGCCAGAGCTGCATGTGGTGATGAATAATGAAGGTATGACAGGCACATCACAGCCATCTCAGCTGTCCTGGCCCCTAAGGCAAGAAGGCCCAAAGCACATCTGGTGTGTTGCCTTCAGCTACCGCACTAAAGCCATAAGTAATATCTAATGTTTGATCACATCTGGAGAAAAAAGGTGCTGCAATGACCAGGAACAAAGTAGAGTTTCTGGAAAACACCCAAAGCATTTCGGGCATTAAAATGTACAAAGTTTTCTTCTGCGCAAAGCATCCTGATAGCCCCATCAAAGAGTGAGGGGAAACCATTCAGGACAATGATTTAATGGAAGTATTACTTAGATGGATAAATAACATTTAGTTTAACATTTTCTCCCAGGCCTTTTCCTATCTCCTACTCTTGAAACAGCTGCCAGAGAACAAGACAATTCAGTTTTAGAATAACTGCTTATCAAAAAAGCACATCCCAGTAACCACAGACCAAAACCAAACAAGAAACTGAACACCTTCAAATTATCTGTTTCCCCTTTACACAGTCCAATGATTTTTTTTAAACTCAATGGGAGGAAAAAAACCCCAAAGAAAACCCAAATGTAATTCTCTGTATTTACAACAGAGATGATACATACACAAACCATTCCCAATTCAAACTTTCATTTACATTAGGCACCACAAAAGATAAGAGCATTCAAATATCATAGTGATTCACTAGTCACGCAGCTAGCATTTACTAGACACAAGTCTCACTCCCAAACAGAACTCAGTTCTCCAAGCTGCAATTCCAGACACAACATACATTTCCCATATGCCGTGCATAAATGCAGAAAAAATAAGAAACCAGTAACAGCTTAGTCCAAGCCACATCCCCTGACTCCAGGGAGCTAATGGGTATTTCTGTTTTATTTTCAATTCAACATCCTTCTTGTCCTCTGACACAGTTTTCCCAAGGTTTTCTGGCAAGCGTTGTTTGGGTATTGCTCAAAGTTTCTATGGAAAGCACAGTAATTTCTTCCTGAGCAGAAATACACCTTCCTAGTCTACAATGATCCCTGGAGACACCCTTACCAGGAAAGGGCTATCCATTTTCTTCAGGTCTTCAGCACCCTCACAAGTCACAGACATGTACACCAGGATCATGACTACCTGTAGATTCAAGTCAAAGATTCACAGAGTGGAAGGGACCTCTAGAGATTGTCTAGTCCAACCGCCCCTGCCAGAGCAGGATCACCTGGAGTAGATCACAAAGGAACAAGTCCAGGCACCTTTTGAAAGTCTCCAGAGGAGACTCCACCACCTCCCTGGGCAGCCTGTTCCAGTGCTCTGTCACCCTCACAGGGAAGAAGTGTTTCCTCATGGTCAGGTTGAGTGTGCTGCACTAGTCCCAGTACTCCTCTGCAATTCCTGCTCCCATTATATGATTGCTATGAAAAAGGTTTCTTCTCCTTTGCTCATCATCGTGTCTTCTACTGCACAGGTTTCAAGTTTTCAGGCAGATCTGTATGTGACAAGCTTTATGTTTATTTAACAGGAGCTACGCAGTTGGCTCCTTCAGTGACTTTAGCCTTGAAAAGCTTTCAGGGACAGCATTACCTTTGCAATCTATATCCTTCTGTTACACTTGGCTGAAATGGGCTCAGGGTAAACAAAAGTTACCGGGATATCAGGAAATGACAAGAGAAGTGAAAAAGGACACAGGCACATGGGGATCATCTGGCCTTATTTAGCCAGAGTGTTACAACCAGCTGAGTAAAGGGAAGAAGCTGGTTTTGTCTAAAGGAACTGGCAAGTCCTCCTGAGCCCAGATCTCCAGAACCTAAGAAACACAGACCTCACATCAGAGGGGAAGGGGTCAGGACTGACAGACACACTTTAAACACAACAACAAACCCCAAACAAACAAAATAATCAGCAACTTGCAAAAGCATGTCTAAAGAAAGGCTACTCAAATAACACATCCAGTCTGGATCCAATTGCAGAAATACAGCAAGTACAAAACCCACCCTGAATAATCTGACATTCAACCCATCTGTGAACTGATGGCAGAAGAGAATTGATTCACTCCAGATCTACTCTTCATCTGTTACCTAGTCATGGCAGGAAACATCTACCTAGAATCATAGAATTCATCTACCTGAATCTTTATTTACCTTACACAAAAGGGAATTGTCATGGTATTTAGAAAGAGGTGGGGGGGAGGGGAAGGGAAAAAATCACTCTTCAGTAAAATATTCTTCGCACCACTTAAAACTTGGTTGTGAAGCAAGCGGCGAAGATAGTGGCAGAGAACTGCTGGCTGCAGTATAAGCTTGCCAAACACTCCCCCCAGGTTGGTTTGCCTAAGTTCAAGAAAATTATTTTGGCAGTTTTATGTGTGAATCTGTGAAGTTGCTCCTTATGCTGCGCAGAAGCCAATCTTGCCCTTCTTTTCAGGCTCTAAAAACCCAGTAATTTCCCATCACGACTGGTTGTACATTCCACTGAAGATGTGACAGTTTGCAGGCACAGCTCTACAAAACTAACAGAAAAAACATTTGCTATCTTTAGGGTACAAAACATGAAACAGCACTATTTTTCAGAAAGGGCGATCCATTTCATTATTTCTCAGCAAGGGGGAATCAGATTTGGCATATACTGTGTAAAACCTTACACTGTACACAGATACCCCCTTATATAAAAGCAGTGCTAACTGGGCAGACTCTTGACTCGGTAAGGACCTAAAACATGACTAGAAGGTTACAACATATCTTCTGTAACGGGCAGGTGATTTTTCTTTCCATAGACAGAGTAGCAAAGACACAAAACATCTTCTACAATTATCAGCAACTGAAGTGTAGTTGTTGACTACAGATTTGAGGACTATAGTCAGGACAAGATGGCATGGCCTGACTTTTTTGAAGGAAAATCATCACGTGTAACTAAGTAGATACTAACCAACTTTTAAGGTATCACAGTAAAATTTTAAACCCGTATCCCACTGTAATGACACAATACTTAAAAAGAAGACATTATACACTTAAACAGGTTGAGCTTCTTGTACAGAAGCCAGTACACTGTCTTGCTAATGAAACTTTAGGAAAGAAACTTTGCTCGAATCATTACTGTTGTGCCAGACAGCCCCCACCTCCAGCATTTCACACCCAGTTACAATGAACCAGACATTGCTTACTGCATGCAACAGATGCAAAGACAGTACACAACCAGCACCCCACACAACGTGGCCACTAGGACAAGCACATTTCCTTCTTTTAACTCTACGAACACTTACTATTTGGAATATTTCTCAGTTATTTAGCAATCTGGAATGAGGGGAAACAAGATGTAGCAGATCCAACAGCAGACGTTTTGTGATGACCTGCAGTTAGAAGTAAACTGCATGATATTTCAGCATCAGCATCTTTTGTACTCAAATTGTTGCCTCAAAACCCCTCCAGATAGCAATCAGGCAAGATAACTTTATCCTGCTTCACACCTACACATCTCAATCGAACAACAGATGTTGTTATATTCAGCTAATCAAATCTTGATTACTTGCATGCAACAAGAGCGACTCTCCAGATAAACTGTTGCGTACAGATGCGGCGTTATTGAAGAACCACAGGTATTTTCCCAACTTTGGTAATGAACCACCTTAATCTTCTCTGCTGTGGTCAATTTATGCTGACATGCCACCGCACAGCAGACAGCACTGTGAAACCAGGCTCTCTTGATGTGTGCGTGGTGAGGTGCACTCCAGTAAAGCCTCTACATACAGGAGCTGAAGGCAGCCATCTTTCCAACTTCTCCATACTCTTTGAAAAATAGGTTTTAACTTCAATTTATGAAGAAGAGAAGGATCAGTTTTACAACACTATGTAACACAAGCAGGACAGCACCAGGATACGATCCCTTTGACTCCAAGGACTCAAACTCTAAACCAGTTCATACTAACAGTTATTTTGGGTTAGTTAATTGCTGTTTGGATCCTACAGTATTTTCAGTTCCTCGTGGGAAAGCCACTGTCGCCTGCAGTCATCAGCTGCCTCACCACAGAAGGCAAACGCATCATTTGTTGGCTCACAGAGCCCTTCAGCCGGGCTGTCTTGCAGAATGACGCAGAGAAGTTTCACTTTCTCAGCTTGCTTCTTCCGCATCTAGAAAAAAGCTAGCACCCAACAGTCAACTATGCCAGAGGGTCTCCAGGACAAAACAACTATTTCATAAGTTTTGACCCAAACCACAGCCAACTGCAAAGCTTGCAGTGCACCTACAAAAAGCCATTGGGTCACTCTTACCTTTGCTCCCTCTGTTTAACCACCGCTCAGGTGAAAGAGTTGCTAGTCATAAACCGCTAACATAAACTCAGAGAAAGTGAGCCTAAGTAGTACTTTATTTTAAAGGCAGTAATTTTTATTTTAAGGAGTGAAATTACCCCACAGGAAACATCAGAGGTCACCTCCAGCACCGTAAACTATCGCCCAGTTGTGTGGGCAGATCTACACTACAGTTTACAGCAACAGAGAACAGACAACGCTAAAGAAGCTGATGGAGTCCGCTGCCATGAAGTGGAAACTGCTTCCTTTAAAGAGGGGAAAAAAAGAGAAAGCACTTCAGAGCTGGACTACTATGGGTCAGTGGCCTTTATTTCTTGCCAGACAGTAACGCCTTAAAGTAATCTTCATGGTCTAGAAGTCAATATTTCAGTCCTTCAAAATCATCACAAAGCAGATGACATGTCAGAACAGAGCACAGACAAAAAGCTTGTTTTTCAGGCATTCAGTAAAGCCAATTCTCACTAAAGTAGTATTTTAGAAGCTATTACTCATTAAACAATCTGAACAATATCATTATACAAAAGGACAAATTCTAAATCAGCTGTTACACCATACGTATTATGGACAACTTTGAAGTTGTTAAGCTACCCAGGATGCATCCAGGCAGGACAAGTAAGAGGAGCAACCCTCCTCAGAGGGCTTCAGCATGTCTGATGGGCTACAATCCCTCACCCCATCCTGGACTACTACCTACCTAAGCTTTTTATTTCAGTTGTGCCACTGATTCCAGCCGTTAAACCCCTCTGATTCCAAGCTCTCCTACTGGGCTATTTACTGACCCCCCATCTAGAGGAGGCAATCAAGAGGATTAAATAATTAACACCACAAACCCTCTTGATCTCCCTGCATAAAAAGATAGCAGATATAAGTAGCTATTGCACTTGCTCTCACTCATGTGTAAATTTCTGTAATTGAGCTTCAAATGATATACTGACCATGGTAATTTCATTATAAATCTTATTATAACTACTAAGTATTTAGTTGCTGAATCATTAGTGAAAACAAGAGTTAATTCCAGTTTGATATTCCGAGTTCGAGACTGAGTGACAAAAAGATCAGCAGCTGGCTTAGAGCATCTTCCCAACTAAAGCAGACACTCATTTCATGCATTGTTTCATATTCAGCTTTGCTTTAAAATTCTGATGTTTGTCACCTACTTGCAACAAATATTCCAGGTCAACCTGGAGATAACAGGAAGCAGCAAGAAAAAAAAGAAGGAGGCTTAAAAACACTCAGCAACTCTGATTAGAAGTCCAGAGGTCTTCTATGGGTGTACAGCTGTATATACAGCTGTATATACAGCTGTATATACAGCTACTTCTGTAGCAGGATTCCTAGCTTTCTACTCTATATTCTAGTTATTTAGGAAAAGAAAAAAGGAATTAACATCATCCTTTTACACAAATAATTACTAGATTATAAATAAGAACAGGACCACTGAAGATTCTTTTTCCACAGTTTTGTAAAATTGTTGTTTGCACAACACCTGGTAGCCTGGAATCCTAGCACATGCCAATGCTTATTCCACTACACAAGCTCTACTTTGACTGAAGCTTTTTATTGCCATGATCCTTCGAGGGTGCAAGCTCTGGTAGAATGCTTCTCTCTTCCTTAGTTCTCTGGCCTTGCTGTTAGATTTTTGCCTTCCATATATTAAGCACACTCCCCTGGCCATACGTACTCAATTAAAAAAAAAAAAAAAATTACCTACTTAGCAGTTTCCATACAGACTTGTGTTTTCTCCACAGACATTTAAAAGGCACTAGATGGAGATGTAGTGTAAGGTAGGGCACCAAAAGGCGAGACTGTTAGTCCTGTTTACAGGGAGAGTTAGATTCCCAGATCATACTCTCAGAAAACACCCACAAGCCCCACACTTCCACCATTTCACATAGATTTTAGTAGGTATAGAGTGTTTTGAAGTATTCAAATTGTTGTAATTACTCTAGTTCTTTTAACATACTGCTTTTATATTTATCTCTGTGCCTTCATCTTGCTCCTTGTGCCTGTACTGCCCTCCATGCTCATGGGGGATTACAGAGCACATCATATCAAGTCAGTATTTAACAGCTAGCTTGGTTATTTGTAACAACCATTCAGCTGTCTTTGGACATACCCATTTGCAGCAGAGGCTTGTCACCATCTCCAAAACTGCACACAATGACCAAAGTTCACAGCCACATAAGCCTCTGGTGAGTACCATGAGCCATGTCACAGACACTCCACACTTCCCAAAGCAGCAGACACAAATTTGATGAACTAAAGGGTACAAGCTCAGTTCTAATACTTTTTAATGATGTTATAGAATCATAAGATAAGATTCTCAAACAGGACAAAGTGATTTTGATGCTGGTGTTTGGGTTTAAGTAACAAGTTACTAAGTCCCTTACTTGTAAGTGTTCATTACTTGCTTATTTATATCTTCCAAGACATGGTGAGCTTTGATACAACACACACTTCACAGCTATTTAGCTCACACTACCGTAAGCTGTTAGCTAGCAAGAAAGAATCCAAATTTATCAGAAACCAACACTGCAAACTTCTCAAACCTAAAGCAGCAACAGACTGCTGCAGATGAAATGACTTCACCTTTACACATGATGTGGCAGTCCAAAAAAATTGTGGCAGATATACAGTGCTGGATCTTAATCCCAAGGAATCTGAATGCATCTCCTGAAAATAATCACCCTGACCCTCATCTTCTGTAGCATTAGCCTTACTTACACCATCAGTTCAAGCCTGGTGTTAAGAATCTTTTTTGAGGCTGCTGATTCATTAAACATTTTACAGTCAATAATCTTCACAGATGGGTAGAATCAGTCCCACCCAGGGTCTTGGCCTGGTGCTGTATTTCCAGATCTCAGCTGGTTTAGACAATCCCTAGAGCTTACCTACATTACTTCTGAATTGGTCATTTCTTATTAACAAAATGCTGCATCTCATCCTTCAGTGCAGAGCTCTGCTTGTTGAGCCTAAAGCCTAGTATTTAAAAGGGTGGCAACCAGAGTTATTTCATGCCCTTTGTTCCTCTACGTGAAAGCCATTCATTAGACTGACTCTGCTGAGTGGCTAAATGCAAGTAAAGTATCTTCAGCTATCATAATTGTGCTATCATAATAAGTAGTCATTAAATAGCTTATACAGATAGCAGAACTCACTGTTTCTACAAGACCTTTGCTGTGTCTTTTAAAGTGGCTATGAGATCTGGTTACTTAGCAGTGTGGAAGTCATGAATTTGCTCTCACAGTAAAGTGTAAGGAAAGGCAAAGACAAACACCTAAATTCAGACTGCCACGAGAATTATTTAGGTTGATAGTAATCACCATCTATTAGTAAATTTTGTCTGCCTGTCTATTTTAATTTTGGGACTTACAAAAGGAAAAGCATGGGTACTTAATGTGCCTTAATATAATCCCAGCTTGTGATCTTCCTGTACAGCAGACTCCAAACACATTCCTGACAGAGGGCAAAACCCATGATTTTTTTTATTAAAAGCAGTGAACAGCAGCAAATTGAAAGGACTTCTGAAATCTACCCCACATCAAAGAGGGCAGGACAAGGCAGTCCAACAGTCCTCCAGGCATATGACATGGGTTTAAAGCTGGTGCAGTCCCCACTCAACCCTCCTCCTCCCTCCTGTGTGGCACTGCAGGAGCTGTTGCACTCAAGAGTGTCTCCAGTGCCAGAGCCACTTCCTCAGCCATTACTTACGTTTCAGCGGGCTTTTTCCTTTACACAATTTCAACCCCTCTGATGCTGTGAAGCTTTTAACACATGCAGTTCTTCCAAAACTACCTCTTTTGTAGAAAGTGGATGTAATTAAGTCAGTCCAAATGCATATGAAATACTAGTCTGAAGATGAAAACCCAACCAACCTGCCTTTGTTCTGCAAGAGTTCCCGTTTCCCGATTGAAAGGTTTTAGAGCACAGGAAAACATTCTTCACATAATCTAGGAAACCCAGGTTGCCAATTGCAGAGTGGGGGTTTCATTTAGCATTCTTGTGAAAAGACTGTTTACATCTCATCCACAACTATGTGTAATCGTTCCTTACAAACACTTTCCTGCAGATTCTCCATCCCTGAATGTGCCTGAGCAGTAAAACCTGTTGCCAGTGGACACCAGAGGGAGCAGCAAACGTTTGTCGGGTAGGTAGTTTTTAAATTGGAGATGGAACAATTTTAGGTACGGGAAACCTCGGGGAAACTTAAAAATGGTTATCGTGAGCTGTATTTTACAACTACAATATATTGCTAATCCAGTCTAACTCCTCATCAATGCAGGGTCAACAAGGAGTAAGAGCAAGTATGCAGATACAAACAAGCTTAGTTTTGCCACGTATACCTCCCGTTCCCTCACTCCACCTCCTGATAACACCGGAAGATCTATAAAGTCTTCCTGAGACTATAAAATTTATACAAAACGCTGTGTGCATTTAGATAGATTACATGGAACTGCATGCATACCCAACACAGAAGGGAATGTGAAAAAATACAGCACTTTTATTATGTATAAACAGTTCAAACTACAGAGTAAAACCAAGAACATGGTTAAGAGACATATAAGAGAAGATGAAATCAAGGATTAATATGAAATCAACAATGAACAAATAATTACAGCACTATCTCAAATATTGCTCTACTGATCTGTCAGACTGTTAAAAATGCTTGCAAAAACAACAGAAGCATGGTTACACACATAGCACAGATCAGAAAACACTCCCACCACACATTCATAAAAAGCCCTCAAAACCCTTATTTAAGGAATTAAACATAAAAAGAAAACTTAAGTTTTCTCAGGCCTTCATCTTTGTACTGCAGCATGTAGCCTACCAGATCTAGGAGCTCCTAGGGTATTTGTCACCAGGATCCCTGGCTTCAGCATGGGTTCCAAGGGCTTCAATTCCCTGATACAGAAACAGAAAGGCATTTACCAGATCTGCTAGACACCTGGATTAAATTGGTTTCTCATATTGCCCAGTGTGAGTCACAGTACTCAGGGTTATGAGAATTAGACAGCTGGTGTGGGACTCCAGAAAAGCTTGGCTCACGAAACTACGCTGGGTGCAACCCAGGGCTACAGACATAAACCCTTCGGAGTGTGAGGGGTCCCCTACAAGCATGTGTGTCTCAGGCAAGAGACAAAGCTGACCTAGAGCAGAAGCTTGCTTGGCAGGTGTCATGGTTCAGGCCCAGCCAGCAACACAGCACCACACAGCCACTCACTCACTCCCCAACCCCTCAGGATGGGGAGAAGAAAAATAAGGTGGGTTGGGATAAGGACAGGGAGGAATCACTCACCAGTTATGGTCACAGGTAAAACAAACTCCACTTGGGGCGGAAAAATCAGTTTAATTAGTTACCAATCAAATCAGAGTAAGATAATGAGGGATAGAACCAAATCTTAAAAACACCTTCCCCCCACCTCTCCTCTCTTCCTGGGCTCAGCTTTGCTCCCCATTTCTCTACCTCCACCCCACTGGCTGTACAAGGGGACCAGAGAATGAAGGTTGTGGTCAGTCCATCAAACATTGGCTCTACCACTCCTTTCTCCTCAGGGGAAGACTCCTCACACTGCCCCTGCTCTGGCACAAGGCTTCCCACAGAGTAACGGGCTCTTCAGGCACAGCCACCTGCTCCGTCGTAGAGCCCTACTCAGGCTGCAAGGGGGGAGTTCTCTGCGTGACACCCCCCTCCCACATAGCTGCAGGGCAGAGCCTGCCCTCTCACCATGGGCTGCAGGGGAACCTCTGCTCTGGCCCACCTCCTCCCCACTTTTCTGCACTGACAGGGAATACTAGTTAATTGACCATTTTTATGCAGTACTTCATTTAATGAAGACACTCTCCCCCATGGAGATGACTTGCTCATAAAGACTTTGTCTGAAGGACAATCAGAGCAAGGTCTGATGATGATTGATGAAATTGCTGGTGATGAAATGAGCTTTTTACTACTTAAGTTCCAGATGTTCCTACAGAAGCTAGCCCTTGTTAGCCAGTGCAGAAGTGTGCTGGCAGCATATTCTTACAAGCACGGATGATGCCCTGTTGCTCAGACACTGCAGACAGCCTTTAGCATCGACTCAAAAACCTGCTTTACCTTTATGTTTGTGCTGAATGAGCAACAGTGGCAACTGGAAAAAGAAACATGTGAGAGACAGAAGTTCCTAACATGAGAACACACTGTCCCAAGGCTAACCTTGCACAGGATTTTTTTTCTGTCCCATAGCCAACACTCTTTAGCCCTTGGATTAACACAGCTAGTCCCTGTATTCACTGTGTGCCACTACTGCTCACAGCTGAACACACAAACTTGGCATGTAAGAAATGGCTCTCAGAAGAGCAATGAAGGAAAATCTGGACCTCTGGGTATTTGGTATGTCTTTAATTCTGGCTGTTGCCCTGCCAGGCACTTAGCAAAGATGATGTGCCATGCTCTGAATCTGCACCATCTGTTGCTCGTTAGCTGACAAAAGCAGCAACATGCTATCTCTCTACTAGCTGTTGCTCATTAGCTGACAAAAGCCCTTTTCAGTGTTCACATTCTTTCTGTAATAATCTAATACAGAGATGTACAAAGAAAAGAGGAAAAATATGACAGAGTAAATTATGAGCTTAATTAAGAACATTAGTGTACTCTTAAATCTCAAGAAGAGAATCCAACAGCGGGATGCAGGTCTGGGCCCCAAAGGAGATGTCAGCAGGTAGGTGCAAAGGTCAGTACTAAAGATAATCCATATACCTGAAAATGTTTTGAAACACGCAAGCATGCATTTCTAGGCTCTTTCCATTCAGGTTCTCTGTTTTGTGCTACTTCAGTTCTTCCATACTTGAGAACAGAGCAGCTGACGACATGCAGCTCCCACCTTGACCAGTGCAAGCACTAACCCCAGGTATATGTATGCCTGGTGTGCAACCAGAGCAGGATTCAGGAGCTACACAGTCAACCCCTATAAGCTCCACAGGGAAGTCCTGTTGGTAAAGATTCTGCATTTGTCAAGTGAAGCCTCAGCTTCCATTATAAATCATCTACACTGCTAAAAAGCAGCAGAAACCCCACTAACATTAAAAGGAACCCTGCACGACAGATACTGGACTACACCAGAACCAGCAGAGCCAGAGGGAATGAACTACAAAAGGATTGTGCATTTTGAGAGACACACCGATGACAGCAGATTACTCAAACTAGAGAGAACTGGAAATACAAAACATTTACACTGCCACGACAGATACTGGACTACACCAGAACCAGCAGAGCCAGAGGGAATGAACTACAAAAGGATTGTGCATTTTGAGAGACACACCGATGACAGCAGATTACTCAAACTAGAGAGAATTGGAAATACAAAACATTTACACTGCTATGGTCAATTAATTCTTATTCAAGCTCAATTAGTGGCTTGGGGGAAAAGCCGAAGAGATATTCTGCTTCGAGGAGAAGCAGTTCTTAGTCATGACAATGAGAAGTCACCGTCTCAGCTTCTTGCCTCCCTCCTACACCTTTTCTTAACCCTTCTCCCCAGATAAAACCAGGTAAAATTTTTCTGTCATCGCATCACCATGACAGAAGGCAAGAGTACGAGAAGTGTTCTGTGCGCTAAACAGCACACAGGCAGCTGGCATGGGAAGTGTTAAATGATCACAGGTCAGGGCACAGAGGAAACAAGGAAGATGATAGATAGTATGGATTCTGGCAAGCGTGGGAGAGGAAGAAAAAGTCCACAAGCGAAGCAACATGGTTAACAGAGATGGTCCTGCAAAGCAGGAGACAAAAGGGACAAAAGGAAGAGACAGAAGAGATAAGACATTAATGGACAAGATACAGGTAGTTCTACTTTGCATCTTCTTTTCTCTTCACACCCAGACCAACACTTTTCACTCACTGGCCACAGAAAATTAGAACCAGGCCATGAGTTATAAGTCTTCCTGTTTGAAAGGGGATGGACAGGATGAGATATTACAGCAAGGGAATTGGTAAAATATGCTGGACACCCATGTTCAACCGTAAGGCAGTCCAAAAGAGAGAGAAAGACTTTGCACATAACCACACACCCGAGTGCATGAAACTTCCTCCGTGGGCACACCAAAGCACAGCAAACTTGTCTTCACAGAACTACCAGCCCACAGTACCAGATGAATCCTGTAACCACACTCCTGCTCACACAGAAACACTTTAAAACAAGGTTAAAGCCTTTCAGTGTCAACTGGTTGATGAGGAATCACAGACAAAGCAGCTTAAAGCACAGCTCAGTAGTAACACACTGGGAACTCAGCCAGCTCATGCTGCCAATGCAACTCCTATGGCTTTGTCTTCACCATCAACAGCTCAGCTAATGCAAAGCAACATCGCAGTCGACAAACAAAGGACTTCAATTTTGCTGCAAGGTGAGTTTTAGTAACCAGAGTCCTATTCTGATAGTAATAGCCCAAACCAATTAAAGTTTTATACCTACATCTATACACACACACTCCAACCCTTGCGACGCTAGCGTAACACTTGCAATCATAGCTGTCCTCCTTGGGGTTGTCCGACGCAAGCAACAACACATGCTGGTACAGTGACACAACCAGAGCCACCACACACACACATTTGAATGTCAACTGTTCTTGTTTTTCAGCTGTTGTTTCTGCAGTCAAGGAGAGCAATTCCTGGGATCCTACATTCCCCCCTCCCACTCACTAAGGCCAGAGGATCTGTATGTCAATCGCACTGCACATCGTTAAAAACTGTTTGGTTCAGCTTTTATCCCATCACTGCAAACTGATCATGTACTAGGAAAAGGTTTTCCCAGGGGCATATTCAAACCCTGGAACAGGTGCCCAGTGGGGCTGTGAACTCTCCATCCTTGGAAATCTATAAAACTTGACCAGAGAAGGCCCTGAGCAACCCTGATCAGAGTTAGTCCTGCTCTAAGCAAGCAGCTGGACCAAATGACACCTAGAGTCCTTTCCAACCTGAAGTAATCCAGGATCTTTACAGACTGCCACAAGCTGGAGGCAGGAGAAGAGACAAGTGATTTTTCTTCTTTGCCCTTTTTGGACAAGACACTAGGGCTGCCTTTCAGTGCCTTAACTCTGGAGCTAGCAACTCTGGTAACACCCAATTCGGGCTGCATAAGCCCATCCAAATTTTGATTACTTTCTGATGTAAAAGATTGGTTGGTAACATTTTAACAGTTTAACATAAGAAAGTGACCATTTTCAAAATTCATCAAAAGAGCAAAAGAAACATTTTCAGCTGCACACAATGTATGTATATACTCACATGCATAGTGACTGAATTGTCCCTCTGAAGCTATGAGCAAGGCTAAGCGCTTAGCAGAATTCAAAAGGGGATGTTTCCTGGGTTAGAAGGCCCATCCATCATTAACACAGTAAACCAATTTCTTCAATTCAGACATAAGCCAACAACTAACAATGCAAAGCCTTCCCAGCCTCCCTAATAATGCTATAATTCTCTCCCAGTGACTCCTCTCATACCCCACGTCTCTGTCATGGCACACCGACTGTAGCTACACAGGCATATTCAGCATCCCACGCACAGTGGCTGGTTCGTTAGACATGCTTCTCATGGCAGTATACAGAGTTACAAGCTGCCTACTAAAACAGAGAGGATGGAGACACAGACACAGGCAGCTAGGACCTCTCTGGTTGCATTACAGAACCTTGTTTGCTTGAATATTAATTTTTTGTTTGGAGATTCAAATGGACACTATCTCCATTCTGTTTTGGCTTATCTGACCTGTTAACAGCAGGTCAGCACAGAATATGAATCCCTTGCTCTCCCTGTTGTCTTTTTTCCATAATAATTTTACATTTATGAAGGTGATTAGATAGCAGATAGATGTGTGGGAAGAGGAAAGAACAGTTTAGTTATCTCTTAATTTGGGCAGGATCTAAATGATGCTCATGCAAAAAAATTAGCCAATCAAGTGGGCTGCAAGTATTTAAAAAAAACCCACAAAGGACAATTTTGCAGAAACTTGAATTAATAGTTGCAGCATAGCCTAGATCAGTGAGGTTTGAGTCTCTTGTGACAAGAACAACTGTTACGAACTGTCATTTCGCAGCTATTTATAGTTTATTGTCAGTTACTACGTTCATTACCGTCAGCAATTCACTAGATCCAACTCATTTTGGTAAGGAAGTTTTTGATCAGAGAGCATATTTTCCTGTTATAGATTCATGGGTAAATACCCAGCCCCACCTTCATTAAGAAAATCTTCACTAAGGTTAATGAAAACCTTCATTAAGATTTTCTAATTGTACCAGGTGAAACAAAATTCATGCAAAGCAGAGGATGGCAACATTCTTAGAGACAGAAAACCTGGTTCGTATCTATGAATACAGAGAAGTGCCATCATTCAGCCTGTTTTAAGTTAAAACTGCACACCAAAAGTCATGCCAGCAGCTTGTTCAGGAGCCAGGTAAGGAGGAACCTTAGACTCACACAGCTGTTGTCACTAGGATGCTCTCACTCAAAGGTACAGGTTGAACTCTGGACACTTCTTAATCTTGTCTAAGTTCCCACTAATATGAATTCTGCTAGGGTTTAAACAGACACATAAAATGACAACCAATCCTTGCAACAGGCCCACCCTTTCCTATGATGTTAAAATCTAAGTAAGAGAAAAAACCCAGTATTAGCCTGTCTTCAATGCTGCAACACAAACTTGATGCTTTATAAAGACTAAATTTTATACAGGTACTTTTAATGCTTTAGAAAGGACAAAAAAGCTCACTGGTTTAAAGCAGAACTAGGACTGGAGATTTCCATAGCACAGATAAAGCCCCCTTATTCTGAAAGGGATGGATAACTGGGGTTAAAGAAGAGGCATTAAGTTAAAATAGCAAGAGCATATTAACTGACTTGAAATAACATGTTAAGGGTCATAGCAACGGTCACTTACGGCATTCAAACCACTGTCACCAAACCAGTCCGGCAGCCCATCACACTGCCAGGCCCCTGGGATACAGCGCCCGTTACTGCACATGAAGTTTCCAGGAATGTTGCATTCATTTGTGAAGTTATTCCCAGGCAACAGCTGGCTCTCTGTGATAAACAAAAAAGAGGAAAATTTAGAGGGTATTTTTAAACAAGGCAGAAAAGCACTCACTGAGCAAGCTGTTTATCAGTGGTTGAATGAAGATCACAGAATCACAGAATGGTTGGGGTTGGAAGGGACCTTGAAGACCATCTAGTTCCACCCCCCCTGCCATGGGCAGGGACACCTTCCACTAGACCAGGTTGCTCAAAGCCTCATCCAGCCTGGCCTTGAACACTTCCAGGGATGGGGCATCCACAGCTTCTCTGGGCAACCTGTTCCAGTGCCTCACCACCCTCTCTGTGAAGAACTTCTTCCTGATATCCAATCTAAACCTCCCCTCTTTCCACTTAAACCCATTACCCCTTGTCCTGTTACTGCATGTCCGTGTAAAAAGTCCCCCCCAGCTTCCTTGTAGCCCCTTCAGGTGCTGGAAGGTGCTATAAGGTCTCCCCGGAGCCTTCTCTTCTCCAGGCTGAACAAGCCCAACTCTCTCAGCCTGTCCCCATAGCAGAGGGGCTCCAGCCCTCTGAGCATCTTCGTGGCCTCCTCTGGACTTGCTCCAAGCAGTCGATATCCTTCTTATGTTGGGGACCCCACAGCTGGATGCAGCACTCCAGGTGGGGTCTCACGAGAGCAGAGTAGAAGGGGAGAATCTCCTCTCTCAATCTACTGGCCACACTTCCCCTGATGGAACTTATGGATCCTGACCCCGGTTATTCTGTCATTATCTCATCAGTATCCTGAGTATGGTGCTTGGTAAGACTTTTTCTTTCCTCCTAAATTATCATCATTTTACCTGTTCTCCATTCACACTACCCATTTTACAGATTTCTTTCTTGTCATTTTCTTTCTAGGAAAGAACATACATGCAGTGTTCTACGTATCCTCCGGTCAAAGCAAAGTTTGTGTTTAAAAAAAAAAAGACTGTATGAAGGTGATAATCTGAACACAACTAAACCAGATGAGGCTATTAGAACTCAGGTCCATACTTCCCATGCTTTTGTCAGATCACTATTTAGCTTGCAAAATATTTTTTTGCAGTTACCTCAGGGCTAGGAACTAGGTAACATATTGACTAATTCATACTATGTTTTCAATTATTTCTTAAACATAGTATTGCTGATCAAAGTTAGATTTGAACCTTTTGGTGTCAATACAGTTAATACAACTAGCATACATCTGTCCACAGGCTAGTAAAGCAGTTGGCACATTAGGAGTCTGTCAAGTGGGGGGTGGGGGGTGTATTAATAGCAGGATACTGGAAATCAAGAGAACAGTGTGAGAGGGAAGCCTAAAGTTTTGCCTTCAAGGTAACTTTTCTCTGTCCCTGGGAAGGCCTGAGCTCCAGGGACAAGGAGAAGCACTGTAAACACAGCATGGTGAGTGCCCCACTCTGTGATGCTGCATGGAGCACACAGCAGATCACGGGCAGATGGGGCAACCTTGGCCAACCGGGCACACACCCAGAGCCACCCGTAACTCCTGGTACAGCACCTTAAACAAAGCGACAGCCCAGCAAAAAGCCAGCCCAGACTGTGCAGCTAGCAGTTTGAGGTCTTTTTGCTTTTAGCAGTTTCATCAAACCTCAGTTTCATCCCCCACATCACTGCTCTTCTGATCAAGAAGGAGCATGTTTGCTCCCTACGCTACAGTGGGAAAAAGCTACAGCCTACAGCGTACTGGAAGAAGCTCAGCTCCAGCCTAATCAGGCAGGGCCTGCACTGCTCCCCAGCAGCTCCCAATGAAATGCTGCACCCAGCTCTTCATGCCAGAGTGACGAAATCTGAATCGGCAACGGGAATGGTTTGTCCTTGGCTAGTCCTGACATGACACACCAGATACAGCTCTGTCAATAACCACCCCCAGGCCGGTGCAGCCTTACAGCACTGCTGATAAGAGAGTTCTGCAGTTTTGTGTTCAACCAGCAAGGGTTTTATTGTTGGGGTTTTGTTGGGTTTCTTTCCCCAAAACCAGTGACACAACACATTCAGATCAGTCTTGGTACCCTGGTAAGCAACCACCAAAGCAAAGTCACCACTCAAACAGTTACAGAGGGCGAAACTGCAGCCTTACACAACCTCTTACTAGCTAACAACTGCCAGCACCACCTCTGCCTGCAACTGGAGAAAACCTACTGCAGTATTACAACACTACAGCATGCTGTCACCACTGCAAGAGGTGAAAGAGATTAAACACCTGGGTATTCTTCGCAATGTAAAGTCACGGCCAATGCACCACATTAGAGTTTGTTATAAAGCACCCAAGAGCTTCACAGCAGGACCTAACTCCTTCCTCCATGCTCCCCCACCCGCTCCCACACTCAAAAACTAGAAAAATCACTTTCAGGTCAATATGGTACCACTGGAAGCCTTTCCTGGTAGTTGTCATAACTTTCATTTTGAGAGAATTTACAAGTTCTCAAATAATAAACTGAAGTGTCCTGGCTAAGAATAAATCTCTGATGCAAAACAGTTACTTCAAGCTTGACAAGAGAACTAGGACTTACTGAGGCTTTAGTGCTGTCAGAACCTAAGCACCTAGACAGTACATTTAGGCAGCCATATCAAAAGTTGCCATTCTCTTGGCATCTCCCTGCTGCTCTGCACTACCTTCTTGTCTAACCTCCTAGCTACAGCTCATCCAGCTTGTTCCACTTCTATATGGAAGCTGCACCTACTCAAAATGAAAAATCCTACTGTCAAACTTAAGTGAGACCTCTTCTAGATTTGGGCAAGTTGCTAGCTAAGAACCAACACCAGCTCTCAAGAACTGTCTTCTCCCTAAGCACCAGAGTATTCCTGAGAAAATAAGATACTGGATGCATTTCAAGCACTGTAACACCTCCAGTGCAGCATAACCAAGTCCAGCTCCTGTTAGACCTACTGCTGTTAACCTGTCTGACAAGCTTTAGTCATGATCTCCACGCTCCTTTAATGAAGAAATTTAGACCGAGCCAAATCATTTAAGATTTTTTTGAAGTTTCAAAAAGCAAAAGACAAACCAAGAAACAAAACAGTCCCTCCAAGCTATCGAGTCCCAGTTACTTTTAACGACTTCTTTAAATAAAGGCAATACTTTTACCCTAATAAATTGAAGCAACATTCCAGGAACAGGTACCAAGTTTTATTTTTTACTCAGGAAGTTGTTTGTTTATAGGATTTCCTTTGTCATAGAGCAATTTTATCCTCAATGTTCTTCTAGAGCAAGAATGTATTACTAACCTTTTCATCAAACAGGAAACAAAAGACACTGGCAGGTCAGGTTACTTGCTGACAGCTCTAAGCAAGCTTTGCTGTGGAACTGGAACAAGGAATTCTGACTCAATTCAATTTCAAAGCAACACCTATTTCTCTTAAAACTTGACCTTCATCAGCTACTGGAAGAGAATTGCAGGTTACAGACAGCAATTTAAGACTCCAAGACAGTTCATCTAGAAAATTGTTCTGTGCATTACTCCATCTCCAAAAAATCCATTGATGGATAAAGAACTGTCAGAACAGCAGCACATGTGGAACTGTTTTAAATCCTATTGCTCTTTGTTTCCTTCCCTTTGCCATTCTCCTTTATCAGATATAAAAATCCTCAAAGAAATCCTCAGTGCGGTCACCACCTCCCAGTCCTCAGGAATGCGATGTTCCTGCCCACTCAGCGCACAGCCCGCTGCGTGACTCAGGGGCTCTGTATATGCACATAAAAGGGAAGCAGCGTTACAGACATGCTTAAGACAGAAACAGAAAGGACCAAACTAGATCACTTTGCCCATTTTTATAATAAAGTCCATACAGATGTCAGGTTTTATGTAGCCAACTCGCTATCCCGCCTGTTGGCGGGGGCAGAAATTTCTTCAATCTGGTAGAGTCGGGTTTCCAACAACTGACATATTTACCCTGCAGCCTCCTCAACTGATTTTGAATTGAACCCAAATATGAGCTACACAGATGTCTTAAGTAAAGAAGGGAGGGGGAAAAAGGGGAAATAAGTCGTCCATTTTCACTGTAATGCATTGCTCGCTTTAAGCGGCATTCTATCTGGGCTGAATAGAAAAGGGACTTGTGTTTCACTTTGGGACTGAGTAAGGAACGGCAATCTGTTTTAGCAGCCACTTCCAAAAATGTTAGCATCCAAGTATTTAATACTCACTGAAAAAGAATCAGGGAAAGCTAAATAGAAGGACAAGTTATACTGAGCACTTCATGCGGTATTAAGAAAGCAAGTCAAGGATATCTTTCACAAGAACACTTCTACTTGAAAGCACTCCGGAGAACTGTGCACATTACAGAACAGATTGCTACTGATAACACTCCTGCCTCTGTATCAGAAAGTGTAATCACTAAGAACAGGCAGTCACCCCTGCCAGGTTTTGAGAAAGAAATAAAAGACACCCTTCATGAACAATACCAGTGACTTCAGGCTCTTTGCAAAGAGGATCTATCACTAGGGATGAAGCATGAACACTACCAAACCTTTGGCATGACTTTTGTGGGAATTCTGGGATCTTCACTGGATACTTTCAATGGACCGCTGCTTCAAGTTTTTCAACCGTGAAGAGCATTATTTTGATGCAGGCTGGTATGTAGCTGTGAGGCCGAAGCGGCACTCATGACACTTTCCTATCACACGATGCACAGAGTGTGCTCCACACTTGAATGAATCAATCCTGTCCTTCTGCTTATCCCCTTTCCAGGTGCAAGCCCACATCAGGTTTGAGTTCAGCATGTCAGAAATCTATTCTCACTCTACCGAAATCTGCAACACATGGTGAAAACAGAGAGAAAACTAGAACAAGTCAGTAGCTAGAATTTGCAGGAAGATGGCATAAAAAAGACGTACCTTCAATACCTGCTAATACTCAGCAGCAAAACAGAAACTAGAGGAAAGTGAGCAATGACTTTTTGATCTTCCTTTGTCATCTTCAAAGATAACAAATAAGCAGTGCTAAGTGCCTGACAGGATATTATGGGATTTGATTCCTCAAGGACTGCAAAACCGTTTACAAATGCTTACATTCAGGTCCAGTTGCTTCTGTAAATTTAGCCACTAAGGACGGATGCATCTTACCACACTTCATGCTGACATGCAGCATCTGGCTAATTCCACACCTACTTCACAGATATCTGCTAATGCAGACGATGCACGCAGAAGTTGAGCATGAAGAAACTCCAACCTACAGATATCTGCTCATGCAGACGATGCACGCAGAAGAGGAATTCAAAAGTTGAGCATGAAGAAACTCCAACCCTTATGCTTTGCCTATAAACTCCAGTTTAACACGTGCACACGCAACCTTCACTGCCACCAGAAGAATGTTGTCAGCAAGGTAACACCAGTGGCATTCAGGTAGACTTGGCTTAACACTCGCTGCACTGAAATGGGAGGCAGAGCTAATTTGTGCTTATGAGAGATCAAAGTCGGGACTCTTGCACTCACCCAAAGAGTCTGTGGCAACAAACTTACTCGATTTCTTTACTACACTTCACGCATTGTTAAAATGAAAACAGGGCACTAGTTAAATTGGAGGGTCCCATACTAAATTCAGGTCTGTAGGGCATAAAGAGTCTGCCCGTTAATAGCACCAAACAGGTAAGAAAAGTACACTAATGAGCACTGAGTTTACTTTCCATATCAAATAAACACCTTTGATATCACCCAAAAAGCTGTTTACAGCTGCACGTTCATAAGCCTCTCTCGTAAATCCCCATAAATGCGATTCTTTAGCTTGATTTCCTTTCCTATGCATTACTGCAAAGGCGTCTTGCCAGAACAGAAGAAAAGCATCCCACTGCACATTCAGGCTGGTTTCGGGAAGCAAAGAGTAAGACAAGCTCTTGCTCTGCCATGAAGCCTCTGACAACACCTAAGCCATCTGTCACAAGTAAAGGACACCTGCCAGTGATTATCTGACAATTTAAATCCTCCTGAACAGTTTTAATCCCCATCCTCCCTTATCCTCATTTAAACTGCCTGATGATTACATCGCTTATGCAACATTAGAAGTTATGAGGGTTATTTGTAAAGGCAGATTGACAGCCCCACTGCAATATGAGTGCTCAAAAACGTTTCTTCACTGAAGCACCAGGTAAATTAGTGATTATTTATTCAAGGAAATGCTCTGTTAGGTTTGATTTCCCCTCCTTCAGTTTTCCAACTGTGATCTACAAGATGAAATATATTCGATATCCAACATTTTCAAGATTTAAAATGGATCAGGTCTAGTCAAAAAAGCAGAAACTTCTACAATTACTTCCAATTAAGCACTAATTATTAGTGAGGCAAGTGAAAGTCAATGGGAAAACCCTTTTTAGAGCACTAAAAAGGAAAGCTTCTTTCCATTTATACAGCAAAAATATACAGCGGCAGGGAACACAGACGACTATCGGATGTCCATACTTTACCCATCCACACAGCAAAAGCTGTCTTTATTGAACTGGAGAGCACTTAACACATGATCCCCACCATAAATAGCACTATAGGCATAGAATAGAATATCCTTCTCTAAATACCCTTCAGTGTTACTTCTAGCAACTGGCACATGCCCTATAGTAGGTGGCTGCATTTCAGCCCTTAGCCATTCAAGCAGTTGAATTAAATATAATCTTATAAATCATACCCTAATAAACAACCATTTGCTTTTTCCTTGCAACACCACATGCAGGAAGTGAGCAGAGGTGAACAGGCTTACATTAATGCCACAGCCTTCACTGCTACATTCTATATTTGGGGGACTGGACATTTCACTAGAACCCATCCATTTGCTTGTCTGCAGTACAGCTGCTGCAGTTCACACTGAAAATACACACATTTCCTAGGTCGGTAAGCTCTCAGCACAATTAGTGTGGTGGAAGAGAAACAGGCTCTGGGCCATTAACAGTACAGAATGAACACAACTCCAAACTAGTATGAGTTTAAACATAAAAAGGAAGAGGAGAAAAAGATGAAGAAATACTTGATTAGATTACTAAACTGGGTGCACCTCAAAAGAGAAGCATTACCCAGCAAAAAGTCAAATGGAGATTATACGCTGTTCTTATCCAATCTAAAGCTAGCCAGCCAGATCGCTTCCTTACAAAAGCAGCAGAGGTAAATATACAGTATTCTTAATACCTTTGAGGAATGTATTGCTGTATCATCATCCTGAGGACAGCATTATTTTTGTCTTCACAGAATGAAAAGACTAAAGGATTTACATGCAATAGCGCAGAAGACTTACAACAGATCTTGGGACACAATTTAGATTTCATGATCCCAGTCTCTGCTTTAGCAATATACTTGTAATTACTTGCCAACAGGACTCAAATAGGAGTGTTTGTATCAACCAGCTGTACCTAAGAGAAATTAAATGAAGTATAGGGGTGAAGGAGGAGATAACACGATCATATGTCCCCCTCACACTGTTCTGGTCTCCTGATGACCAGGCCAAGCTGACATTCTGCCTGGAAAATTCAGAGATCATGCCTGAACTGCAACAGCAGCGAGTCTGAATCTGGTTCATTCACTTATAAATTTAACCATTTAACTCTAAGAACTGCATATGCTGATCCAGACAAGAATAATGGAAAGAAGGACTTGAGCCCTTTTTATCCCCTGGTGAATAACGTTTACAATCCTCCACAAGGCAATGAAAGCATTTCACGGCTACCTTTCTCCCTGATTCTGGTTAATGGAGACTCCTGGATACTTATGGCAAAAGGGGTCAGCATATGACCCCCAATTTCTTGCCCTATAATGGACACATGAGTAACTAGTTATCTGTACTGAACAGTTTCCCATCCTGCTTGCCCTGAATTCCCCTTATAACAGAAGATCAACTAAGACTGAGTCATCTATCCAATTCCTAGAGAAAGATCAGTTCTCCAAATTTAGGATTGTTTTTGCTTATTCCAGACTCCTCTCCAGTTCCTCCACCCTCCCAGTGATTTTAAGCAAGCTATGAAAACCATTACCACGCAATGAATTAGAGTACGCACTTACACAGAAGCCTCTAATAATTAGGGAAAATGTTTCAATTCCAGAGGATGTTAATTATGTGTTCCTCAGACTCTCAGAAGAGCTTAGCTATTATTTGCAGGCACTCAGACAGAAAGTTAACACAGTCCAGAATAAAAACCTGAAATACAAAGAACACATTCCACCAATTGTCATCTTCAGGTTATTGAACAGGGACTCTCTTCATCTTACCCACATGTTATTAACAACTTTCTGATATTCCAAAAGAGCAGACCACGCTGTCACCAAAAAATATTCCACAGCAGTGCAACTGAACAAGTGCAGGCAACCCCCACCACCACACTGACGCCCTGGAAACAGGGTTCAGAGGGAACCCACCAACAGAGGAAAGCTGACCAGTTACCGTCTCCATGTCAGCTCCACAGGCAGGTTCTTAATCTCTAACTTCCGTACAGCTTAAACGTACACCTTGGTAAGCAGAACAAGGAGAGGAACAGGAGGGCTTGGTGCATGCTTGCTAGAAAAGTCCACAGGATCTTCTATTTGTTATAGTAACGTGCACAGTTCGCAAAGAAAAGCAAACAGGTAAGACCAGTAGACTTAGAGAGGTTCTTGTAGTTTCCGCTGCTCATGTTTTGGATTTTAGTATAGCAGTGAGCCCGGTTATTTATAGACCATCGAAGCTTTCCAACAGCAGTGACAACCACAGACCTGTGGCTTTCAGACCAGAAGATACCACTGCCCTGTGACTAAAAGCACTGTGCTAAAGGAGGTATTCCTCACTTGAAATCACGGCTACCAATTTATCAGCTCTGCTCTGAACACCAGCACATTAACGGGACGGAAGTGGAAGGCGCTGCTTATGAAGGTACAATGTCTGCGTTCAGGCAGATCAGTGGGAAGTTTGACTTCAGGATCAGAAACAAGTCACCTTCACAGGCTGTGCGACAGACCTGCCTGTTTCTGAAAGGCTGTCCTGTCACGATGAGTGCCAACAGTTTGGCTTAGACACTGTCTATCGCAGGGCTGTTTCCCAAGAAACGCTGTTGCATGAAACTTCACTTTGACTGCAATCAGGTTAGTGTCTCATGTATAAACCTTTTCCAGATGTTTCCTGATTAGCAATGCATACTTTCTGAATTTAACTTCAAGCTTTAATTTGTTGGAAGAACACGACAGTACTGGGGGCAAAAGAGATAAGCAATATAAATGCACATCAAAAATGCACCTTGATATGGGGTAGCAGCAAAACCAGCAAGAAACCAAAAAACTGAAGATGTAATGTCTATATTCAAATATACTAATAGCAAAGCAAATCGTATTGATACTGTTAACCTCCATACTCAGAAACAGCATAGCTCTTCATGAAAGGCAGAACCTGTATCTGTAGAAAAGAATCAAACTTCATGAACCATGTATGCAATTCATTCATCACTATACACCAGCTACCCTGCAACAAAGGGAATTCACAGATCACATTACAACAGAATAGCAAACCAAATCCTATTGATACTATTAACCTCCACACTTTCAACATAGCTCTTCATGAAAGGCAGAACCTGTATCTGTAGAAAAGAATCAAACTTCATGAACCATGTATGCAATTCATTCATCACTATACACCAGCTACCCTGCAACAAAGGGCAACAGTAAGGGAATTCACAGATCACATTACAACAGAGGACAGAAAATACAGTAGTTTTTAACATCTCAGAAAAGAGTATTTTATCTTGTTTTGCTCAGCCTCCCTACCTTTGATGAAAGATTTCTCTGCAGCACCCTTATGATACAGTTAGGAATATTATCCTACTCTTGGACAGATTCAGACCATGCTTTGAAGAGACAGTAAATCAAGATATACCATAACTAGTGCCAAAGGAATAAAAGTACAAGAACCTGATGCAGTGTCAGATTAGTCTGACAGTTATACCTTAAAAGCTTGGGATTTTAGAAAAAGAGAAGGAGGCCTAACTTTGTCTTGGTAAACTTGATGATCAATAGGTCATCATCTGTCCTCACACAGACAACACTGCTGCATCTCAGACTGAACAGATATGCTGTCTGCATCCAGCCTGCACTATCTGGTCATTTGGTATTAGCCACCCTGAAAACACAGCCTAAATTATTCTCAACAGGGCATGGACGAAGAGAGTAAGTCACCCCAGTTTTGTTTCTGGTAGTGTCCCAAACTACCATTAGTATCAAATCCTTATCTCAAAATCCATCCCCATAATGACTGCAGAAAATCTTGGGATTTGTAGACCTCATGTTCAAATTCCTACCCACTATCATTTTGGAAGATAAAAACCATCTGACTTTCACAGCTTTTAAATGTCAGCTTTCTTAGCGATATCTGAAATACTTCCTAAAGAAACAAGACTGTTGCAGGGTGCAACATCATCTCTGGCTGCTAGTCTGACCCACCACAGGAACCAAACCCATCTTTTTTGAGGGTGAGCAGGGGGAGCTGACTGGAAAGTTAAATACCAGTCACAGCCAGGGAGATTGTTTACATTCCTCTGTCTACAACAACTCAGTGCTGAAACCTTCCTCCACCAGTCTTGTCTCACTGCTTACCCTGCTGATAAGACAGGGTAGGAGAAAGGTACTCATGGCCAACATCCACCTAATGATAAGATTTCCAAGCTGAATCTTATCTTCTTTCTTCAACAGGAGGAAGTCTGAGCACTAATCTTGAATGGTCTGTTGATAAGGAGGAAAGAAGAGAAATGCAGTCTCATCAAGGCATCTGTCACCCCACCTGGAAGGTGGGAGGAGTACTACTAATAAACTTCACTTTATTCAAAGATCTTTCCTAGGGATTCAATACAAATTTGTCTTTATTTCCCAAGCTGCCAAGACAATTACATTCTGCCTGCAAAACACAATAGAACATGAAATTTTTTAATGCTTTCACAATGCAGGGCCTAATCAGTCACCCATAAATGAATATTTCAAGGCCGGATTTGAGATTAAACCAAACTGCTACATACAGATCCGCAGACAGCTATTTTCTGCTGTTACACCCAGATTTTAGCTACTTGTTCTCTCAGCAAACACAGTCCTTTAACGTTTTCCTTGGCAACAGGATACTTCCAACAGCATCATCCAGTATAAATCAAACTCGTATAAACCAATAGGGGCAAATGGCAGAACTGGACAGTAAATCTTGTACAAAGTGAGTGCCAAGATCAAAGATAAAATGTATAATTCTAAGTAATAAGAAGGGCAAGAAAAGAAATAAAGAACAAAGGTTGAAATTAAAGTTATATTTGGAATTTTGCAGCATCGCTACAGAACTGTTGCAAATCCCATCAATTCAGTTCCATGCATTTGAGACTAGCTGATAAAGAAACATCTGTCAAACCAATACCTAGCAAGATGCAGTTCCCCAACAAAAGTGAACTCAATGTCCAAAATTAATCAAATTTAAAGGAATAACTTAAAACAGAAGTGATGAAATTCGATTTAACAACCAGCACTTTGGGTTGGTTTTGTTTGTTTGTTTTTCTAACAATTGGAAGGGACTAGGTTTAAATTTCCTCACACAGTAGTCCATGTCAATAAAAACCTACCTAGGAGAATTAAGTTTAAGATTCCCAATCACATAATCTGAACTTTTACTTTCAAAAGATCAAAGGTTTGTAATTGCTCTTTGAAAATTGTTTCTGCAAGGGCTTTTTTTGCACTATGTAGATGCAAGAGGTCATTAAAGGCTTCTATTAAACACATTTTCCTGCTTAAAAACATCTGTTGAATCACCCCTAAGTACTTAGGGGCTTTCAGAAGTGATGGCTGCAGTGCAAACTCTAGGATGATAAACTTTACTAGGTAGGCAGATTTTTTTAGGTCTTACATCCAGTGTAAGAAAAATCCCAGAGTTGTTCTGTCTGGGGAAAAAAAACTGAATTCACTCTATTAGTTTATTTCCCAAAAAAAATCCATTGTGCCATACAACAATGACTTAAAAGAGTGCTTCAATGAGAAGTAATCACAAGGAGTGGCAGCAGTTAACTGTGAGAATGTAAATGTTAATTCTTTGCACAAAAAAGATTTCTGTAATGGAAATTGCTCTAGGAGCAGTTCACTGCGGCAGTAGTTGAAGTATGCCCTAACTTACAGGCATGAAAAGCACTGAAGTCCTTTGGAGTTGGTAGCTAATACTGGACACACTATAACCTTCTCTACATTCCAGCACAGAAAAACAATAATGCTCAAATAAGTAATAACACAAAAAACATCATTCTATGATCTTGCCCTTCTCCAATGAGTAATCACTCAGCACTGATAATAATATTTAGTATTTCTGCAGTTTTCCGTCCCAGCACAGAGATCACACACAGAATCAACCTCTGCAAATTGACTGCAGTTTAAGCAAGAGCTACACGCTACAGAAAAAAAAAATGTAAGCAAAAATTGTTAACTGGCAGGCAGAAGAATGCTTCACCCAGTAAGAGGGGAAAAAAACCCTAAACCCCCTGTAAAACAAACAAAAAGCGACTCTCTGCACTTCCAGAGACCTTGAAGTCCAGGATCACAGACTGGTTTGGGTTGGAAGGGACCTTAAAGACCATCTAGTTCCAACCCCCCTGCCATGGGCAGGGACACCTTCCACTAGACCAGGTTGCTCAAAGCCTCATCCAGCCTGGCCTTGAACACTTCCAGGGATGGGGCATCCACAGCTTCTCTGGGCAACCTGTTCCAGTGCCTCACCACCCTCTCCGTGAAAAACTTGTTCATTTCTTCCTGATATCTAATCTAAATCTACCCTCTTTCAATTTAAATTCGTTACCACTTGTCCTGTCCTTATAAAACATGTAAGAACAGTACAGAATGATGTTACTGGTCAGCGGCACAAGCACTACATCAAACTAACTGCAGCTGCTTTTTGTACATAGCTGTGACTACCTAAAGGTGTGTGTCCTCAAGAGCTTGAGCTGATCTAAATCAGAGCTAATCACCCCATCTTTCTTCAACCCCAGCTATAAATTCCTGTCTACCCTCTTACTGTCCAGTCAAATTCCAACACAAGTGGCCAGCAAGCTTTAACAAGTTAATCTTTTGTTCTCAGTGCTGTCTGAATTAACCCACCACCAAGTTTCAAGAGCATCTGCCATCACTAAGAAAGGGAGAGGAACACAAATGCCCTGGAATGAGGGATAGCCCAAACACCTTATGCTGCTGTGGAAACACACCCCAAGGTTAAGAGCAAGACAGAGACCATAGCCTTTCCTGAGGCTAAACCAGATGATCTAAATCCAAAACACTCCTGCCGTTTTCAACTCCAACAGACATCACTTAGTCTAATAAAGTTCCTTGTCATTAACAACTAAAGCCACGAAATTCCTTCTTTAAGCAGCAAAGAAAAGTTTTCAAGAGGAATAATTGTCTCTGCAGCAGCGTACCAAAGTCTTCCTCAGTAAGGAAAGCTGCATGTCGGAAGCAGACATCCCATGCTGTGTCCCAGCAAGCATGGAGGTGGTGACGGCTGGTATCCCCCACTGACATCTCACAGGGGAATTTGACAGGCGTGCTAGAGACAGAACATGCAGGGCTCAAAGCGAACTCACTCTGTAAGCACGGTGGAGAAAGCAAAACAGGTTATGATAATTACATCCTCCTAACGATATCGAGAGTAATTTATGCATTTAGGATCTGCCTGCATGTCAGTACAGCACATCAGGCGGGGAAGGTAGCTGCGGTATTGGTAACAAGGGGAGAACTCGGGCTGTGCGACTACATGAAAAGGCCACACCTTGGAAAGAGCCTGCGAGACACAGCTGGGATGTGAAGCTCTGCAGAGGGACCAAGTCCAAGAAAGGCCAGGATACAGGCCAGAGTAACAAAAACAAAACATCAACAATGTCCTTAACAATAACAAAAAAACTCATAACCTCTCACTCAACAACACTGAGCTAATTTCCAAGTATGAGGAGATTGATGACAGATAACCACGATTTTAATATAGACTGACAGATCTGCAGACTTCCCTACCCTAGGAAAGCAACTCAGCTCTGGCTTTGAAGTCTGGCCCTAAGAACAAAAACAAGGAGACCAGAAACCTCTCTTGAGGGTCCTAAAAAAATCTGGAAGAGGAAAAAAAGTTTTTCTAAACAATACACTGAAGCAACAGTTAGAAGAATTAGCAGAAGATGAGTCAAGGAAAGGCAACCGTTTAAGAAGAGGAGAACGACTGTTCTAGTGACAGCACATGGCCAGTGTAGACTGGACACTGCTCCTAAAGAGAAGCATTACTTGGAATCAGATAATCTTGGCAAAAACAAAGAAATAAGAGACTGAAAAGAGGGCACACATGAAAACCACCTGAGCTGGGTGGCAAAACATGGTGCAGTGAACTTAGAACATCCAGGAATGTTCAAGGGGAAAGGCAATTCATTTCTCTCCAGCTGCAATGATAATGCAGAAATGGACATACACCTTGAGGCAAAATAATTTTAACATAACAAGCCAAATTAAGCCTTGATTTCAGAGGATCACCAGACTGGGTTATAATTTTCATCGTCCTGTGTTGAAAACATGACTAGCCCTGGCACAGCCACAGCAAAACCCTTGAAGAACGCCCAGGACCTCACACCACTCTCAGTATTTTGGAGATCACTGATAATATACTACTCTAATTCAACAGTGAGACATCACAGAGCACAAGTCTCTTCAAAGATCATGCCCTAGGTCTATTTGAAGAGATTTTGCCATTACTTTAGGCTTGATGGTTTCTTTTATAACAGAGTGTGCATTTGCCCCTTTCCCACAGCTCTGGTCACACATCCTCCACTAGGCAAGCCTCAAAGAGAGTTAAGCGGGGGTAGAAGATGAGGCTAAGGAATGACAGATGTATACAACAACTAGTTATTTATTTGAAGTTGTGAATTTCCCATAATCACTACCAGAGACCTAGAAAATAATCACTGCAAGTGAAAAATAACAGGTTTTATAACCACCTACCTAAGGCACGATTTTCTCCCATTCACACAGGGCTCTTTCTTGTGCTTGTGCTTTATACAGTAATAATAAAAATTTATACAGAAGATAAAGTGATTCAGTATTTGCTGTACGGATTAGATTTCTGCTGCTTTCTGTAAGCAAATCAATAACAGAAAAATAAATGGCATTTGCATTTTGTCAATGGGAAACATGCTGTTAGGAAGATACATGGCAGGGATTATATTGAAGTGAGAGGCTCATTCTTTTCACAGGAGTTTAGTTTCACCTTATCTATTTCACTTATTCATTGTACCAAAAACCCAAGCTGAGAGCAGGGATGTTTTTTCATTGTACAGGAATGTATAGAGCAAGATACATCCACGCACACCACATACTGCAAACTGCTTTTGAGGTAGCAGTAAAATCAGGAGTTTGTTTGCAATATAGGCAATCTTGGCTTTTGGCTCTTTCAACAGTGACAATGTTCAACAGCAGTGAAGAGAATAATACTGAAGACAGAGGAAGATTTAGCAAAAAGTAGAAAAACTTATGTGTGCATGAGAAAAAAAAAAAAAACCCAAAACCAAAACCGAACATTTCCTCAGGAGCGGAGTAGTGGAGCCAACTGTTGTCAATGTCTCTGGAATGGGACACACAAGAAACAGTCCAGGATTTAGTCTGCGGTGTAACAGCTTTCTTCCTATTCCCATTTTTTGCTGCTTCTTTAATTACTGACAATTACATTTCCTTTATTTCCTAAGATGACCTGAACAGTTTCCAATGAAGAAAAGCAGCACTTGATTTTTAGAAGTCTATCCTGGCTTCAAAAGAAAAAAAATAAAATTATGTCACCCTACTCAGTGAGCCTATTAGACAAAAAGTCTCTGAGAAACTCCCCAGTACACTCTAGTTAAGAAAGAACAAGCATTTATATACTTCAGCCCCTAATCCAAATGTTTTGGGTGTCTCACTTAAACTTGTAGCTTCCAAACCTGCATGAGTTTTACTCAGATGGGTCAATCCTGAGGCCCATTCCCAGTTAACAAAAGTTAGTAAGTTTCTGGTTAACTACAAAACCATTCTTGACTTTTAAGGCTTCATTCAACACTTTTTCCCCCTCAGATATTCCTCCAGAGCAAAATCAAAACTCAGGAGATCTCTAAAACCTCGCTATAACCCCATGCATCATTTTGGTGGTTAAAAAAACTCCGGACTGTCCACCTTCCTCCTGGTATCCATCACGTTTATCTGTGCTACAAAGTAATGCTTTCTGAAGAAGCTGTGGCAGAGACATGCCCAGACAGTGCCAAACCAGTGGCAGCAGTGCAGCAAAGCAGTGAGCTGGGGAAATCACAGACAGAATTAAGGGTACGAGACCAGAAGGAACAGACAAGATCTCAGGAATTTCGTGAGAGTTTTCAACATGTCCATAATATCTCAGAAACCCAGAGAACCAAGATGTCCAGGCAAAAAAACCCATGGCTTCCCATATTCAATAACGAAGTTTTATTCTCAAAGTGCCTATCTGCTTGGTTCCAAGGCAGGATACACTTGTTTTCACACAACCCCCAGACTGAAACTTCGGATGCACTGAGTTCACACATTTGACAATCTTCTCTTTCCAGGTTCTGGCGAAGCAAGCTTTATCACTTGCAGTAACACCTCAGCCTGGCCACAACAGAGGTTCTGGAAAGCCTTGACGAATACACTAACAAAACAGCAGTTTCAGCATGTTGCCATTAAGGGTTAATTTTAATCACTCAGCTCATTGGCTTAGTTAGCCATTCCCATAAATAGCAACCCAGCAGATATAACTGCAAAGCAGGTATATTTGGCTCCAGCCACTCTGCCAATTTAGCAGCAACTAATGTCTGAAAATTGCAGGGTGTAAATTTAGCATAGCGGGTCTCACACATTGTGCTTTTTTTACTGGTAGAGACTGTAACTAATTAATCAGAATTAAGAATACCACCACACTTTATGAAAGCTTGTCTATTTTCCCCCTTAATCTCTGGAAAGAAAGAAATAAAAACCAGACTATTGACTGGATAATGAAGAAGGTAGCACAGCTCAAGAATGTGCATTTCTGAGTTTCAACAGTCATTTTATTCAAGCCGGTGAGGAGAGAATTGCTAGGGCCAAGGAATGACAGGAATTTTGCCAAGCAGCTATCAAATCTGGGTAAAATAAGGCAAGCAGAGACATCTTTCAAATACAAGGACAACCTGAACATATTTTCTCTGTGAGCATCATGTTCAAAATTATTTTACAGCCCCAAGAAATCAGCAACTACCCAGCTCTAACTGCAGCTCTCCACTACCACTCACACATTTGCACCTTTCTACCTATCCTTCCCACATACTGCAAGAAGTTCCAAAGACAATGAAAACTGTACATAATACTTTTAAGGATGCTTTGGTAGGTAATATATAGTGCTAGACTGACAGCCATCACCATCAAAACAGACCACTAGCTTAACATACTGACACTAGCCAAGGTTTCTCCTCCTCTAGCCAGAAGCCTGCAACAGCAACGACCAAGCAAGGCAGTCTCCAGCCTTCGCATTTCCACGAGCCATCACACCTGGGCATCACTGCTGTTACAATAACTCTTAGTCCTTACCCTGACAGAACAGTGTATCAACCCACTTGCAGGTCACCCTGGCTGCTGCTCATTTGGGTGTAGATTTTTCGAACGAAGTACCTAAGCAGACTGACTCCAGACTTAATAGATTTCAGTCTCTCAGCACCAGAGCCTCTGCCACACATACAGTCACTTTAAACACACAGGTTCTCGTTTAAGAGAATGGGAAGTTTGCTGAACAGTCAAAACTCATTTTTCTGCAGGGAAACCTAAATTGAAAACACTTGGGAGCAATTAAGATCCTTAAAATGGCACCTGAGAATCTTCACAGATTCTTTTCTTTAATTTTGATACCCAGCTGCTACAATAATTTCTACTTTTCTTAAATAACAAGCTGACATATTCTGTTCAGATCTTCTGTCACAGAGTTGCAGAGTCACAGCTGCCACCTTCCCAGTCAGAAAGCCCAGTAAACTGCCATCATCAATGCAGTGAGGTTCTCTTCTCTGAATCCACTTCATTAGGAGCAGAGAAACAGGCCTCACAGGAGGTACAAAACTCTCTGAGGTAATGGAGCCCTCTGTAACTTTAGAAAATTAAACACTTCAGAAACAGATTGCATACTTCAGACACGATGCAAAGCAAATGGAAAAAAAAGTTAGAGCAAAAGTTTTCCTCCTACAAAAGTAGTAGGAGCGGCTTCGGAGGCTTTCATTCAACACAATTATCTTCCCTAAATTTTCCCTTCACTTATACTTTCCAATACTGGCAAGTTACTGAAGTATATGGAGATCAGTAGTTTAGCACAAAAATGAGTCTTACAAAAGCAAAAATATTTGGCTAAGAAGATGAAACCTGCAATTAGAATATACAGACAATGAATTCAGGGCCTTTTATAATCTTGGTTTCTATTATGAACAAAAAATGTCACAATCCTTCAAGATGCTTCCAAAAAAATTATGCTCTCTTCTCTACAAACACTAATCCTTAGTGACACCCTGCCACAGCAACGTAACCGGGCAGCTAACAGGTCCTGTTAGCAGGAGACATGACCCATCAGCAGAAGACAATAAGCCATACTGTCTAAGACACAGGATGAGCACCATCATGACAGACAGGTGATGTCACTGGATAACCCCTGACCTCACATATTACACAAAACATCAGGCTGCTCTGTTTTCAGAGACCCATGCAAGTGCCTCCCAGACAGATTCATTCTGGACAGCCTTGGTTTGCCAGTATGTAAAAGGATGCTCATCATTCACTGGAATGTAAAAGTAAATTCCTTGCATTCAAAAAGTAAAAAACTGAGTTTTGTGAAAGAGATTGATAACTCAGACACATTGTCCACTTCAAGTGTGGAAGAAAGCCTGTCTGCATCCCACACGGCTTGATGTGGAACATGACTCCTGTAACCCTGGCGACTAGCACAGAAGAAAGAGGATAGCTGACAGCCAGGAGTGGCTTCCTTCAGCAATAATTCATTAATAATTTAACTGTTAATGGCCATGTAACTGGAGTGGTTGCAGGAGAAATGACCTGTATAGTTGTCAACTATTTTGAAAGCACTTCAATTGTCTTTGCTTTCTCCTTAAGCAATAGGGCATTTCTTTTTGTCGCCTTTGTCCCATTTGAGAAGGTGTGAAGCTCACTTAAATACAATTTTTTAATCAAAGGCTGAATGTGTTTACTATAGGTCTTTCCCATTTTCCTCATCCCCTATGTAATTAACTTTTACATATTCAAACACAATGTAGCTTCTAACATTGGAAGGAAAGACTTATGCACTCCCTGCTTCACTGCAAGTTATGTATACAGACATTTCTGGCTCCGGAAGTTAACGCAAATAATGACTTTTGACCGTGTACGCTGACCCATATTCTGTGAACTAGCTGAAGTATAAAGGGAAAATTAATATAATAAAATATAATGCAATGCTAAAACTTGCCCAGAACTCTAGCACCAAACAACTTCATTCTTGGTAAACACCACACAGGACCCGTGTCCTACAACGCACTCGTGTGTTTCATACACAAAGCAGATGATGCAGCTCAGCCAGCAACACTTAGGTAATCCACTAGCTCTTTGAACTATAGCTTTGTTTTCTCCAGATTTCTAAAACGTAAATTTGAAAAGAAAACTAAGTATTGACTGCATTACAGCTGATGACTGCACAAATGTGTTACCACCACCAAATAAATCTAGTTCATGCCATGTGTGAACTCAAACATGTCTGTGACACAATACTCCAAACACAGACATCCTTAGGGTGATGATCAAAGTTCTTGCTTCCTTTCCACTTACACAGTCACCAAGATTACTCATACAATCAGAATCTCCTCTATTATGTGCTGCATACTGACCCCAAAGAGAAAGGCGCAACCCACAAGAAACGAGTAGCAATGGCAACACTAATCCTCCCAACTAGCTGGAGGCTGTAAAGAACACACAATCAAAAATCCAGTGCCAAATGAATGAGCTCTCTGGGGAAAAATAATTTCTTACTTCCTCTAAAAGACTACTGCCAATGGTATAGGGCATCCTTCAGCAGCCAGGAAGGTTGATCCCAAAGGCAAGAAGACTTTCTCACAGCAACTGCTACCAGCAAGGTAACTATGCAGCTTCATATTATCATTATTTGAGTGCCCACTGAGAATTTCTCTGTGTATTTCAGATAACGCTGTAAACAACATACGTCAGGCAGGGCCAGACAATACTGACACAACAGACCTGGGCACCTCGATGACATTTCTCATCAGGCTCAGACACAACATATTTTCATTTCATTCACAGCTACTGCTAGAGACCAGTGACACCACAACTTTTCACTATGTCAACATACCTTCTGTGTTTCAGAAGCACCTTGTCAGCAAGAAGCATATGCTAAGAGATGCTTTGTGATCAAACACAAAGCAAAAAACCCCACTGTTTTCTGTGATGTAGCACAAAAAAATTTGCAAGATGAAAGCCACAGTAAAACTTAAGATGTTATTTAGACAGAATAAACTCCCTTCCCCCCGTGTATCGCCCAACAAGAGCAGAAAACTCAGTGTGCCACTGGAAACCAAAATCCAATTATTCTTTCTCCGTAGAGCAGCCCACGTCTTGATTCCCCCTTCTGCTTCACCAGTTTTACACTGGAGTTGCTCATCTGAAGCTGACAGAATCTCACTCATGAAAAACAATCAAACATTCTCTTTGTGGAACGTATAAGTTTAAGCCATCACACTCATCATACCTTAAAATTACTGTTTTCCCTTCTCAATTTGCTGCCTAGGAAAGTCCATGACAAATAAAGAAATTAAAGAACAGATTTAGGAACATACTGTGCAGGTATATTACTGCTCAAGATATCCTAGCTTCAATGAATTAAAGTCAAAACTCCCAGTTTTAATAACTCCATGGAAAATTATTCACTCAAAGTAACAGCATCTTTTTGTCCAGTTATTTTCCTCCTCTTCCTCTTAAGAGAGGCGAGAGTGACACTTTAAACAGAACAAAGTAGAGCTGGCTGAAAATATTAACTTCTTTCAGTTTAAATGAAATTTCAAGTAATGAAATTTCTGAAATTACTTGAAATTTCATTTTGAAGCCAACACTGTTTAAAAGTAGTTTGCTAACTGGAAATCCAAACAAGAATGAAGTAGTCTTTAGGGAATCCCACAAAACAGCTTAGAGACAGTGAGATTCTTTCTAGACCCATTATTTCAATGAATTTAAAGATATCAGAACACTTCAAAACAAAGAGACTTCTGAGAACTACGTTGTCGACTAACTTTTATATTCATAGCAGTTTAAAACAGAGCTAATGTACTACAACATATCCACGTAAACTCATTTAAAGAGGAGAAGAATCTGGACACAAGCCTCAAAAAACCATAAAAATAGTAACAAAATAATTTTTGATATGTGTTTAAGATAGATCTGAATCCATTTAGAAACTATGTATGTTTATACAAGAAAAAAACAAACCAAACCAAACACATTCCCTTGTAATGCCCCCTTGGCAAACCAGACTCAGATGAAGGACATGCTCCGACAGACTGTGTGCTGATTTTTAGGATGTAGCATAGCCTTTGAGGATGTTTTGCATTGCCAACCCCTGCACAGGTGTTAAACTGATCAGATTCTGCAAGGTAAAGACAATGTCCCAAACTGTAAGTGATCAGAAGATAGTATGATTAAAGTCCTGTTGTAGTTCCTCAACTTTGGACCTTCATGTAGTTTGCCTAAGGGGCAAACTACATAGGTAAACCAGTAGTCCTTTCCCACCTCTCCTTCCTACATGTGTTAGGTTATGATACTGCATCACTTACTCATTGTATTTTAGTTCATATCTTACACAGAACAAAGACTATGCAATATTAATACAAGCACCACATATTTTGAAGTACGTCTCTCTAGTGTCCAAACTGCTGCCAGAAACTCTTTCACACTCTACCATGGGAGACGAGAGGCAGTCATGAAACATTGGAAGGAGAATCCATGTAATTCCAAATCCCAAGGAAAGAAAAAGGCTGTGTTCAAAGTAAAGGGTGGCAAAATGGGAGCCAGGGGGAAAAAAAAAAAAAAATCGCTTGAAATCATAGAATGGTTTGGGTTGGAAGGGACCTAAAAGACCATCTAATTCCAACCCCCCTGCCATGGGCAGGGACCCCTTCCACTAGACCAGGTTGCTCAAAGCCTCATCCAGCCCGGCCTTGAACAATTCCAGGGATGGGGCATCCACAGCTTCCCTAGGCAACCTGTTCCAGTGCCTCACCACCCTCTCTGTGAAGAATTTCTTCCTGATATCCAATCTAAACCTCCCCACTTTCTATTTAAACCCTTTACCCCTTGTCCTATCACTACAGGCCCTTATGTGATCTACAACCTATCTTCAGCGGCAGAATTTACTTCTGAGAAAGCAAAGGTGGTCCTTCAAGCCCTAATAATTCAAGATACTTTAAGTCTGTGTACAGCTTGTCTTCAAGTTGGCCAACTTTTTTGCCAATGCAAATAAATTCAACTAGAAGCTCAGTAGAAAGACAAGGAATTCAGTTTTGGATTTAAAACACTCTTGCAAGCAACTCAAGGCTCTCAGTAGCACCACAGAGGCACATTTCCTATCACTAAAGCATAGGAGTAATGTAGGAAAGAGAACTCAGTCTCCTCCTACTGTACTTCACACCTGAGTTTTCCACTAACGCCATTATGTATATGTACTATAAAAAAACAGACAGAAACAGGAAGATATGAGCATTCACTGCATATTGTGTTATCTATCCTGCCCCTTCCTAATTCTTCATCAGGCTTACCAAGCAGACTTACATTTACATCTCTCACACTCCTACATCTTTCACCCTCAACAGCAGTTGCCAGAGTTGAGGCAGACACAGATTCAGCTTTATAAACTGGCAGCCACATGTCCTCCAACTGGTGTTAAACACCACAGTGCAGCGTTAAATAACACAATGGTTTAATGCTAGTATACCGATCCCTAGTTTGCTCCCTAACAGCAATGTTGGCTATGTAGGCTTGAGGAGGAGGAAGATTAACGTCAGTACTTGAAGCACAGCCCAGTCTTGCAGACAGGATCCTCTTCAGGAAAGGGCAGATTTCTGGGTGGAACTTGAGAAGACAGGAGACAGAGTTCAGCCCTGCCACAGATGCCTTATACGATCATATTACTCTGCTTTCCTTGGCTTCAGTTTTCCTTATCTGTTAATGATTACTAATGCTTTCCTATCCCACGGGAATGTTGCAAGCATCCATAATTTAGGTGTCCATGCTGCTCAGATGCTGAGGAGGTGGGTAACTGAAGATATATATTTGAAAAATTACTGATCAGTATATAAACTGTTTTTTTAAGAAACATCATAAAAGATGCAAAGTATTAATATTAAAACCCACAGGTGTATCTTGAATAATTTATTCCTCCGTAGTAAACAGGTAAAGCCATAACCAAAAATCTTTGAGCAAGTATGCAGCTAATATGCAGTCCAGGGATCCTGAATAAAACATAGGTAGGCTCACCCTGTAACAGATGAAACTCCAACATCCCAAATTCCTGCCTGCTCTACTACCAACTAGACTATGTTCACACAGTGACTCTATACAGATGTCACTCCCAGATCTAGAAAATTCAAGTCAGTCTAGATACAGAAATTACCTGCCCTCTCATTTACACTCAAGGGACCTCAATAAGAACTCCTGGTATCATATCAACGTTTGTTTTCCTCTTGCATGCATATATACCTACCACTTTTATTTACTGCTGGGGAATGATTTGTGGGAGGATGAAAAGGGAACAACTTTGGAAGCTTGTATAGATTCATAATCTGGTTTTAAACATTTTCAAGGTATCCAAAATGGCTTTGACCTGGAAACATGCAATGACTTGCTCTTGGTACAGCTGCTTACACCTAGGGCTTAATGTTGGCAGTTGAGCTCACTCAGGCTTCTCTAACCAAAAAAATTTACTACAGCATTTCAATAACACATTTTTTCCAAAACAATGTGCCAATAGTCCTTCCAAACTGAAGTAAACAACACTGGAATATTTACTAACTCTAGTTTTCCTGCAGAGGTGAGCAAAGTAGCTCTGAAGGTTCATGTTTGCAAACACCCAACTCATCCCACCTTCAAGGGCCAGGCTGGCAAAGGTGGAACAATTGCTTTATTTCTCAAAGATCACTGCCCCTTTCAGATATCCCATACCGTACGAGCTTCTCATCCGAAACAGAGATAGACTTCTAAAATACCTGGTGATTAAGTCATGTGGGTTGAATTTTAACAGGATGTGACAGGCCTTACGCAGGCCTCTTCGATACAGGCCCAAAGGAAGTTACATTGATTGCTTCTTAAAAAGGAAAGTCTTCACAAAAGTGGGCTGACTACTTTTGCAACTGTTGATGAGCAAACAAATGAACCACCAACACTGCAGGGAAAAATCAGCTAAAGCGTGCGATACAGGCTGAGCAGAGTTTCCCATGAGACTACTTACCAGAAGCACTGGCAGTCAGCAGGCCAGCAACTCTGGATCTAACCTCAGTTAGGACCAGAATATCCTGCCAGTGATCAGAACTGCTTTTTGTATGTTCAGATTTCATTTGACTCAGCTAATTGGCCATTAAGCTCCAATAAGGTAGACATTTATCTATAGATAACACAAGGAAATCGGAAAGTAAGCAGCCTGAGGCTATCCTGAAGACTGTTAACCAAATAGCAAGGCAGAACTCCATTAAAACAATTCATCAGAAAACCTATATAGTCCACTGGCAGATTTTCAAGGATCCCATTAGAAATTTCAAGGATACCCAATCTGATTAGACACCGAAGTCCAACTCCTGTAGAAGTCATTAATAAGTAGAGAGCCTTTAACTTTGAAAGCTTGAAAGTTATCAAACCTACCGCAGGAAGAGACAACAGACATTTCTGCTGTAACTAACATGCATATTTTTGCAAAAGAATGGCAAAAGCTTTCTATACTATATTAGAAAAGTTAGACTGATGAAAATGTATAGCTGTGCAAACCAATGTCATCAGGTATCCACTACTTTTGGCTGGACTCTGTTGATATAACTAAGAGACAAACACTTTCGTATGTTACCTCAGAAAAGCCTCAATCCAGGAACTCCAAATCAAGAGTTCCCCATGAAATGCCTACTAATATCTCAGCTTTTGAAAAGGACAGGCATTTCAAAAGAAAATTACTTGAAATTGCAGTGCAAATAGGAAATTATGGTGTAATACATTTTGTTTCTACATTTTAAGAAAACTGGAAAGAGGAAGAAAAACGCCTATTGTGCTCTTACCATTAATGGACATATAATTCAAGTATGAAATAAAGTCACTGAAACTAATCTGGATTTTTTTTTTTTTTTTAAGAGAAAGATTGCAACGAAAAACTGTTTCAAAAAAGTGTGATGCTGTCCCCAGTACTTGTAGAGAAAAAAGCTGACAATACTCTACCTCAAACTTGCAATTTAGAAGCTAACATTCCTCACACAACATTTTAGGGTACAACTGATACTGCCAATTTGTATTGTTTATAAACACGCTTAGGAACTCCTCATCAATGTCCTTTTTATTTTCCAGGTGCTCTGGTAATGTTCTAGTCTTTGATCTTTGGTCAGAAGTACACTCCTGATTTGTCCATTGCACATGGTGGCTCCTTTTTCAGATGAGAAAAAGAAACTGGTTCCCAAAACTCACATACGGCTTGCAAATACAGGGGGAACACCTCCATTTGACTGTAAAGGGGCAAATGCTTGTGGCTTGGTTTAGAGCTCATAGGCTGAAATACTGCAGGGCTTCACATTTTTCTAACCTTCACGTTTGCTTTTAAGAAAGGGCTAGGAAACGACAGTTTCTTAGAGAATGTAAGTAAGAATTCCAAGGACTTGATTTAATAAAGGGCAAGTTTAACATGTAGAACTTCCGTTACATGGTAAAGTGAATGATCTGTTCATTTTTGTCTCTCTCCACCTTCTTTCCACCTTTCAAAAGTTTGTCTTAAAAGAAAAAAAAAAAAGGCTTTTGAGTTTGAATGGACAGTGATCACCACAAACACACGGTTGTTACTTGTTAGCCAATTTTGAATTATGCCTAATTAGTTTAATGACTTAGTCTTTTAAAACCGATTGAGCAGTAAACACAGTTCTTCCAGACTCCAGGATTTCACAAGCACAGTTTCCCTTCTGCCAGCCTGAGCAAGTCTTGATCTAGGTATCTGTATTGCGTCTTTCCAGTTACCCAAAGCAGAAAAGGTGTAGACTGTTTCACATGACACCAAGTCCTTAATAAGATGTATTTCTTATTGTTGTTCAGATCATGGAAGACCTAGGGCCCCATTCCCAAGATCACCCATCCACGATCAGCATCAGAGCCCCAAACTCTTCTGGTAGATAGCCACTCCTCAAGATGAAATACATGCACTTCAGGTTTCAGTTAGACCATATATTTGTTTTAGTAGTGTGCGGTTCCATCCAGCTCTTAAGATTGAATAGTTTTGGCCTGAATCACAAGAGTAACTTGTGCTATTGACAGGAGACCCGTTAGCAAGCTAGAGAAGTTACTTTGCCTTTGAAGTTCATTGACTGCAACGTGTTTCCTTCAGAGATTGTAAGTGCTGACTCTATTAATTTATCTGTTCATGAAGAACTGATGTGCTTTGGCAGGTGAAGCAAAGTAGGGCTAGTCTGAATATTTAACACCACGAGGAACTGTTCTAGCGTATTTTGTATCAGTCTAACAGTGTCCACATTCACAGGTTTAGTTATGTATACATGCATTGTTTGTCAAGTAAATATGAACTGTCCTTCATAAATGATCCCTGAGAAACTGAGTAATTTGTTCAAGATGCACAATTCACTTGTAAAACCGCATCAAGAACCTAGAAAGACCAAGTCACAAGGAATCTGCTGTAAGCAAACACGACCGTCCAAACTCAGCTAAAGCAGAAGTTCTACATGGCCTAAACCTTGGCCTTAAACAGCACAGCCTAGCGATGGATAGGGTGGAGGTAGAAGAGCAGCAAGTCAAACAGTGTAAGATCATCCTATGCATCACTCTCCTACATTAGCCATTTCATATCCACTGAATGCAAGATGCAAATGGACCACAAAGTACAGGAAAGGCACTCTCACTACAGAACAGCAATACAAACTGGGACACTAGACTGCCCAAAGACTATGGCAGAGTAGTACTACAGATTGAGGCAAAGGAAAGATAATTCCTAGCTGCAGGTTTGGCCTACAAAAGCACACAATCCTAGCATGTAGCTATAGGTATAATAAGCATTCATGCCAGCTTCTTTAAGTAGTGAGCCAAAGGCATGATGAGGAAATACGTGGCTAGAACTATGCACCAATGGGTACAATATCAAGGAAGGTCACAAGGCACAAAGGGAAAAGAAAAAAGGGGGGGGTACAGAGATGCAAGGAGAAGGGAGGAGGAAGACAAATCGGAATGGAAAGAAGCAAGTGAAGATTAGGTCATCAGCATGCAGCTTCAGAACAACAGATACGGGCAAAGAACGAGCAAGAAATTTGAGTTTCACAAGAAAGGGGTTCATAATCTGAGAAATAATGGCTATTTTTAGCTGAAGGATTTTAGCTAAGCTTATAGAAAGACCAGCAGAAACATTTGGTAGCCCTTATCATAACTTCTTATTGCATCAGGAGGACAGCAGCAGAATACCAGTCCCAAGACTGTATTTGCAGTCTCCAAATTCAAAAACACAAGCTCAAGTATTGCCTTCTGTGGCCATGTGCGGGCAATGACCACCATTCCTGTGAAGCAGCCACTAGCCAGCATGTTCAATACAGTACTGCCCAACAGGTTACCTGTAAAGAGCACCCTGGACAGGCAACAGTACTACAAGTAGCCAATTCTTGCCCTGCCTTACAAAAAAGGGGGAAGTGCAACTAGCTAAAACAACGGATTTTCATAATTTCATGCCCAAAGTCATACTGCTGATCAGTAATACAACCTGGAGTAGATCCTGCGGCACTAAGACCATGAACAGCTTTCCCCAGCAGAGTAGAAGTCTGGTTGACAGAGATATAGCTGGCAACTGTGTTTCATCTGGAGCTATAATCATCATTTGACTCGTTAACAAGTGAAGTGATAAATTTATGCAAAATATATAAAGCAAGAGAAAGGACTCCAAGGAATTAAAGGATCTGAGCACAAAGTGATACTTTGTAGCCAGAATTCACATTTTAATGTTTAATGGAACCACAACCTACTCACTCTGCATTTTATCAAAAAGAGATAAACAGGAAAATGTTACTTAGAAATTAATTTTTCATCCAACAGACCCAGCTGTTTCAAACTAGACCAACATAGGCTACCTCATCTGATGTAATCAGTGCCCATATAAAATCTTCAATAAAAGAACCCTGAACCAATAGTCTCCCTCATCACGACCCCCAGGAGTCATCTGGAATAATCTGTGTAAACAGATGAGCATCCCGACACAAGACTCATAGCAAGATGAGGCACTTAAGGATTTTGCTTTAAAAGGAAAAAAAAAAGCCACAAAAAACACCACCACAAAACACACAAATCCGGATCCACACTAAAGAAAAAAATAACAACACAAAATATAGCACTAAAAACTGAAAAATTATATTTTTGGCCCTATTGAAACACTTTCATAACAGAGCAGCACACTTCAACCATAACCAACATATATTTCCCAACCTTTAATAAATTAAGCCTCACAGGCAGTCTGAGAGAAAAATATATCTTAAAACTGAAACCTCCTGGCTAAGAGGACATAGCATCAGGACCTCCTCAGATCTGCTATGAGTTCATCAGCCCCTAATCCTAAACAATCCCACACAGTGGGTTAAAAAGCTTATTCTTATGGAACAGAGGTGATTTTAGCCGAGCCTCACAGCCACATCACCTTCCACTCATTTCCTCAGCTCTCTGCTCACCATGGCATCACACACCATGACATAGCAAATCACACAACCATACTCATACACAAAAAGCAGCTTTGCTTGGCATGTTTTAATTATGCCCAAATTCACAGTTGTCCAGCCCATGGCAGGAAGAAGGCTTAAGGATCACAGAACAGTAAGTTCTCACCAGCCACCCTCCCACAAATTGCTTCCATTTTGATTTTGTTCATTTGGGCCCTTTTGATTATCCACCCACATGATTCCCCAGTCTTTCAACACATTTCTCACACTAACAGGAACTACCTATTATTTCTCTCTAACTTTCAAAGAGCACATACTTCTATAAGCTGCAACTAAATTAGGTCTCTGATTCCATAAGCTCCCTTGTAATCACGATGTGGGTATCTGCAAGCAGAACAAGAACGAGCAGAGACACCAACAGTTCCATTTAGAAATCTCCTTACTGCCTCAGCATTTCCCATGTGCAAATTAAAACACAAACACACATGAAAACCAGCTAGCATTACACCAGCTTCTCCTTTAAAAGGGCTGTTCTGTCCTGATAGACAACACTGCATGCAAGGTAAGGTTGGCTTAAAATGCCTTTTCATCCGACAGTTTTACTAGCATAAGAGGCCATGTGAAAAAAAAACCACTCCAACATATGACCAAGTTACTGCAGGTCAACAAGTTTCTAAATGTCAAATAAGCAAGTATCTGCACACACACTCAGTCTACAGCAAATCCAAACCTCCATTAATCATGTAAGTTAGGAGTTTCATTATCAGAGATACTAATGTAGTTAAATGCTTTCTGCACGGGTGTTTGCCAAGATTTTTTTGTTTGTTTTTCTTAAGCTATTTGTTTAAATTTTCATCTTTGTTGGTTTTTATTTAAACACATATTAGTTCCCCTTCAAAAATTCTTCAGCAGTCAATAAATTCACGATAAACTGATTATACTAATAGCTGACTATGCAATTACCTCCAGCCATGATCTACTTACGTTTCAGGCAAAGGGGCAACCTATCATTCAATGTTTCACTTTAGAGATACTTTAAAATACATCATTAAAACTGGTTTCACTTGAAATATTCCATTTTGCATCTCAGCATATCCTGTTACGAGATCTTGCCAGAGCAGAAGAGTTTTGCTTTGATACTTGAAAAGACAGAAATGCCCCAAACCAAGAATAACTATTGAGACATGGATCTTTCTTCCTCCTCATCTTCAAAACATACCTGCTGATAATGAAACTGTTTTCAAGTTCAAACACTAAAATACCAGTTTGAATGCTTATCACAGGGTGCCTTCTAGCAAAAGTAGGTCATCCACAGCTTCAGTCTGCAGCAGGTAGGACAACCGAACAGTGACAGCCCACAAGGCTTCCTACCAATTCATATAACTCACCGTTAGCTTCCACAGCGAACAAGATACTGAAATGGGGAGCACTGCTATCATCACAGCAGAACTCACGCTATGGACTTTGCAGGCCTGTTCCATCACTGCATTTCTGCTCACACAGACAGAGAGAGCAACCACAGGACAGATCACAGAAACTGTTCTGGTAAGATTTACTGGTTTGGGGGGGAGGGGAAAGAAACCCCCACACACAAACACAAACCAAAGTCTGTCCCCAGGTGGTAATTCTATATTAGCCCTTCCTACACTACTGCCCTGAAACAGAGACGCTCATGTCATTGTTGCTGCCACTGCTAACCATTATCTCTGTTACAGACTACCAGATTTACAGCAAAGGGAACAATTTTATTCCTCACCTGGTAGATAATCAGCATACAAATGGAAGCAAAACCAAGGTTACTGTTGTCACAATAAGCATATTACAGTATCACTAGGAATTACTTTAATCTAAAGAAGTATGGAGCTTGCTGGTCTCCCAGCGTACCAAGCACTGCAGACTGACCATAAGCTTGTAACATTTTATTTCACATTTACACTAAAGGTTCAATTTTACTACCTACTTTATAGTTAACAATCTCCACTTCCTATCAACATGTGACTGCAACACCGCAATCATGCTTTCACCCTCACACCCTCTGGCAATTGCAGGCCACTGGTGTGGCAACGTTATCCCAAGTAAAATGGGACGGCTGGAAGCTCCTAGGCCCTGCAACTCCTCACACCCGAGGAGCAACAGTAACCTACAGAAGTCTAGCCAAGGACATGTCCCTTTCCCTGACACTATTCAAAATCCCGACATGAAACCCACAAAACCATCTTCTGTTTACTTCAGTCCGTGCATCAAAAATGTACTTGCAAGAATAGTCTGACCACAGCTTCAAACATTCTGATAACCATTAACTGATCTGGGAGAACCTGTCTGTGGGTGCTGGCTCCTGCAAGAAATCCCAAACACTCTCCCCAGCACGGATGTGGAGCTTTGCACTAAGGTTAGTACTTCCCAGCTGCTCGCATCACGACTGCTGGCAGGCTCACCTCTTCAGCAAATAGCCAGTGCTTGTTGTGTATCACCTATTTCTCCCATTACTTTGCCAAGCTGGGAGTTTCTTGACTTGTCAAAGCTACTACAAGAATCCTCTCCAACACACTAACGTGCTACACAAGCCCGCAGCTGGCTTGCACACTGACACAGACAAACACCGGTTATGGAGCACTAGACCCAGTTCAAGAGCTTTTAAGAGGATTGCATCAAAAATGTGAAATAGATCTCTGTGTACACAGGACAGACACAAGTCTCCAAGTAGAGCGTGACTTCCTTGCTCTCATACAGCAGTAGAGCAGAATGGTATTCAGCAGTGTTCTTCCTAGGGAGTACATCGAGGTTTTCAGCAAAGAAATCCTGCTAAAAGCAATAGGTCTGAAAGTCAGTACAAATAAAAGCCCATGTGAGGAAATACTAGGTATTGCCTTAGTAACATGTGGAAGTTTTAAACCAGTGGACTTTTCACAATGCAGATTATTGTGGTAATATTATCCCTCAAGCAGCTCCTACCCCTGCTTGATTTTGGGGATGTTCTCTTCTTTTCCAAGCTTCTGAGTCACAAACTGTGATGAAAGCACATGCGTGGCCCTGCACGTTTATGCTGCCTGTGCAACGGGGTCCCAATTCCAACAGTATTAGCCCAAAAGACTGAAGGGAACAAGACGCAAAAGTCTCCTCTTAATACAGAGCAAGTTGAGTATATTTTAAGAGGTACATCTACATTGTGTATTTGGCTTACACATCAGAAAGATCCGGACACTGCATTGTGACAACTTGCGGACCATTCTCTGGAATTTCAGCTGTGCGCTGCATTCTGACTCTCCAGCCAGGCAAAGACTGACATTTTAAAAACCTACTTTGCAACTATAACCTTCCTGGTTTAGTTGTCAGGAAAAAAGTAATCTTCCTTTTCTGCTCACTTATGGTTTTAAAACCAGTTCATCCAGCCGAATATTTGTGACCTCCTGCCATCATTTCTCTATGTTCAAAACATATGCAGTAGATTTGGTTTCTTTGAATCAAAAAAAAAAAAAAAGTCTTGAAGATACAGAGCAGTGGTAGTCAGGATTAGAGTTCATTTTTCTTTGAGGGACTGTTTACATTTTATTGGTTTATGCAGCTATAATGTACTTGCAACTCTCTGAAGCAATCCCTTCCTAAACTCACTGTAACTGTGTGTAGCTCAGCTTGTATTACTCAAGTAATACAAACTGTGGAAGAAGATAAATATAGATATCTGTTTTCTGACTAACAAACCTTTCTCTACATTAACTTAACCCAGTAACGTCATTACAGTCTAAACTGGTAGCTGGAATCCTTGCAGGACCAAACCTACATCCAGGAACTCCTGGGCTGACACCACGCTGAAGTAAAGCGCTGGGAACTGGGTCGGACCATGGCACGCACAGGGCAGCGGGAGGGGATCAGAGCTGAACACAACCTGCTTATACTGGCAAGAGCACGGAGAGATGAAAGAGACTGGGTGTGCATGCGTGTGCACGCACCCCAGAGCTTGATGAGACTTGAAACGAGGTAGGGACTGGAATGGGAATTGGGGAGCTCCTGTGTGGGGAGCCAAGGTTAAAGTTTCACATCAGTAGCCTCTTTCTGATCAGTTATCTGTTGCAATTACAGACTGAAATTAAACCAGCCTAGGATAAATTCTCACTATATATCATAACAAGATAAAACCTTTCCCATGCAGATAAGGTCTTTCAGGATCAAAAGCACTATTTGATCCAACTATAATATTAAGAACGAAGATGTAAATAAAAGATCAAACTTTGCCTTGCAAATCTTCAGTGACACAACCCAAGCCAACAGTTACTTCTGCACGGTAACAGAACAACTGTTTAGACAGAGACACTACACAGTGTTTATTTTTGTTAACTGCAGTTGACCCCCATCCCTACCTAAAAAAGGCTCAATAGGAAGAGAAATATTTTCAGGAGTTAATCAGAACTAAAATTCAAAACAGAGAGGAGGCCGGGCAGAGACAAACTAATTCTCCCTGTGGGAAACTTGCAGGGGTGCCAAAATATACAGCGGAAGCAACATTTAAAAAACAAATCCCCAAAGACCCCATGCTTTATTCTTCAAAAGAAGAACAGAACACATTAAAAAGGAGTTTCAGAAAGCTCTTTGAACTTGCCCCAAAGTAAGCCAGAGCCTCTCCTTAAAATAACCCCTGCGTAACTTGTGCAAGAATGGCAGTTTGCAGTCAAAAGGCTGAACTTCCCTATGTCTTGACCACTGCCCCCAGGCCACAGTGGCACAGGAACATGGGATGAGGGTGCCTGGGAGACCTTCAGATGTAAAGACCTCTGTCTTGCAGCACAGAACCCTCCGCAGTCATCCAAGGGTGACACTACAAACAAACATATTCAACACATGGAAACATATACCTTGCTATGATAAAAATAGGTGAGAGTTTGGCAAGGTTAAAATGGAAATTAATAAGGAAGAAGGCAAAACAATCCAGATAAACAAACCTGAGGTTTGTCTGAAGCTTTTCAAAACTATTTCAGCAGTTCCTCTTTGGAAAGACATCCAAATCTACACAAGGCTTACGAATGTCACAGCTGAAGTCTGCAGTTATGTAATTTGAAAACAGTGTGAGTCCGACTATGCTTCTCCTCCTCCCCACCCATCCCCACCAAACTTGAACCAAACTTCCATCGTGGAAGCTGCGAAACCCACGAGGTCTTCATGACAATAAATAGTCTTAAAGGAAAAAAAAAAAAAGGAATTGAAGTTGATAATCTGAGTTTTACCCACTGCGTGTCATCACTTCATCGCCAAGGAGCGATTCGGAAACAGCCAGGCTACTGACACCGTCTGGAAAAGCGCCCGCTAAGATCATGTTGCAGAAATAATTCACACCTGCAGCAAAGCTGCACGAACCATCATCAACTCGCCGACTTTGACAGACATATGCCGACCGTGCGGGGGGAAGGAGTGCCTACTGAGCAACTAGGAAACCCCCTCCAGCACCCCAAGGGCAGCCCGGCAGGACCCGAGCGCTTCACCTGTGTGCGCGGCCCCCGGCGCTGCGCCAACCAGAGCCGGCCGCGGCCCCGC
>NW_010223989.1:0-10373 GCF_000690775.1 Eurypyga helias
GCTGTCTGTAAATCTCATTTGCAAGCTTTTTTTTTGGAACAGCTGTAAATGTGACTTCCTAATTTTTCATTGTCGCCATCTAAAAAAGAAATAATACCATGTAACTTCACACTGATGTACATAAGAGTCATCAGAAGGGTCAGAATTAGACTAAGGTTGCAATGACAAGAAGTACCAAGGAGGAAATCTGTAATTTTCTCCACAATTTTTGTTCAGCTATGCTGTACTCAAATGTTGTCATTGGACTTAATTATATAATCATATCTATTTGACAGAACTATCTCCTTCAGAACACAAAACAGATGGCAATTGTTGGGTGGCCAAACCAGAGCGGTAGAAACAGTACATTTCTAGCTTCCCTGCAAAATATTTTGCCATATACAGAATAAAACTGTTACCAACTATTTTCCTTCATACCCTATATACTTCTTTTCTGCATATAGCTTAGGATATATGTAGACATACACATCTGCACATGCACGTATAAACAAACAAATAGAACTTATAAATATCAAATGTTTTCTTTTCCTTTTGCTCAGTGCAGTTAAGCAGGGATGCCAGATTGACATTAACCAGGTTACCCATACCATCGGTTTGTGAGTTCAGTTTTTTCTTCTTCTGTCCTCATATAACTGTGACTGAGATGGGAAAAAAAAATTCAACTCACTTTCTTAGCCCTTCATTTGCCCACCAGAATTCCAACCACAAATTTGAGCTTTTTTGAGGAAACTTTGAATGTGCTACTATTTTCAGAAAAAAAAAATGTAATCAAGTACCATAATATGTGACATGTATTATCTGCTGAGCCATATTAGCCACTTTTTTTTTTTTCCCCAAGAGTAACGCTTCATGAAATCCAAGACTAATTCTGCTGGAATTGTGCCTAAATTCTTTACAGTTTAATAATGTACAGACCTCCTTTATAGATTATATTTTTGTAACTCTTTAAGGAGTTATGAAAATTCATTAAACAGTTTAACCTAGTATTTATTAGTAAGCAGTCCGTACTCTTTCATTTTAAAGAATTTACTGGGTTCACTTATCACTAGTTCATAGTGTTTTGGATGTAATTTATGTTTATTATGATGTTGACATAATATAATCGGTCACCTATCCATGTCTAAGAATACTCCTGCAGCAATTTGTTTGTTCTTGTATACACAAACGTAAGACCTTGAGATTTGACAGCAGGGAGCATATATTTTGGTAAACTCTGCTCCTATTCTGTTAAGCTGAAAGTATTCAAAATACACAGGTAAAATTACAGGTCAGAAATACAGGTAGAAACACGCTTCAGTTTGGTATGTAAATTCAGTTCGTAGTGCTTGCAGGACCGTGCTTCTGCTGAGGGGTGGACACGGCTTTTTCATCTGAGGGGTTGAGGGCTGCTGGAATTGTGGGCTTGGGTGTCTCACTGTACTGGTGGTGCGAAGGAGGAAGTGAATGTATTTCGGTAGAGAGATACAAAATGTAAGAAGGGTTTAGACAAGAGCCTGTGGCAGAACCAGCAGTTGTAGTTGTGGTGGGCTGGGACTTGAGAAATAATCTTTTGGTTTGTGGTGGAAAAAATTTAGCTAATGTAAACAGAATGAAAACCATTTAGGTATGAAAGAGGACAAGAAGCCACGATACAAGAGAGAGCTGGAATTCAGTTGGATGGAGTTGCTGAGGTTGATCATCTAAGGCTGAAATACTAGAGCTGCTTAAGTAAAGGATGATCTGAGACGTTCAAAGAACAGAAAAACCTCAAGGAGATGAAGTCTAGCACTCGCTGGGCAAAGAAATCCTAGCAGGGGACTAGAAATGGAAAATTGTGTGACAGAAGGAGGGGTGCAGAGCAGGCAGACAGACCCCTCAGATGGGTTTGCACAATGATATGAGGAAATGCTGAGCAAGAAGCTTGGGGCAGATGTGAGAAGCTGGAATCATGAGCAGTATGATCTACTGAGCCAAGAGTGGTTTTACAGTACTTGGTGCTGCCTCCTCTGAATGATTGCATTGAGATTGTGTGTTTTGAAAGTTTTGGGGTTTTGTTTTTCCTTTCATGAAATGAAATCCATGGCAGATGTGATTCCCGCATAGAAAGCATGTTTCCCAGGTGTAAAATGGCAATAATAACAGTACCTTTCCATCCCAGAGGAATATTGTGAACTTTTCTAATATCTGTAAAGCATGCTGATCCTGTAGAGATCTTTTATTCTCAAAAAACCCCAAAATGAAAATAAAGAAGGTCTTTGTGAACATGAGTAGTTAACACTTTTACAACAGTAACAGAATAAAATGTTGCATAGATCCTATAGAGCTGAAATGCTCCTCACTGAACACTTTGTGGTAAGAACAGTAGCATGGAGAATTATTTGGGACATCAATGGAACAAAAAGTAGATCAAGAGAAGGAGTTTAATATATTGCCAGCTTTGGGCTGAATATGAAATTTGATTTGACTGAGCAAACCAGGTGCAAATAATTTGTGACAGCAAGAGCTAGGTGGGCATTAGGTGTCGGAGAAGGAATAGACTCTGCAATATTCTATTATGATAAAAATGGGAGAACTGCAGTAGATTGATTTATCCATATTTGACTGAGGAATCGCAGCTGTGCATGCACTCTGTTAGAGGTTGGGTAGGGGAGAGTTATTCCTAAACAGTGGAGAAAATGACCCCCAGTTTGACTGAAATAATGATGGCAGGATTAAAGGTTCCGTGTGTCAAATTACACTTTCCTGTGTATTTTTCTTGTTCCTGCACTTTCTGTCTGACTTCTCTTGAGGGTTAAAGAGATGGAGATACACGTATGATCTTTGTACTGGGGTACGTAATGTTCTTTCAGCTCTTTATGTTTCCATGTGTTTGGTGGGGTAAATGTCCTGTGCAGTAAACCTCAGTCGTCTTCCTCCCCCTCATCCAGTCATCTAGTTCGGTTATTGAAGCTTCTTCTTGCCCATATACCTTGGTACTCCCAAGGAACAGTATGTATACTTGCAGTTCATATTCCAGCAGACTGTAAAGCTGCAGGCTAGACAGGCAACTGTGGAATGGGGTTTATGGAGTCAGTGCCTTGTGCAGCTCTCTAACAGCCAGGGTGACAGTGAGTAACTTGGCTGTAGACATCTGTAACAGCGCATTGTAACTGGCTGATGAGGTCCCATATGCTGAGGATGGGTATCGAGTTCATTGTATGGAGATAGCCAGATTTCATTGTTTTGGAATACATGTTTAGGCACATAGAATTGCTTACATCTATTAACATCACTTAAATGAGCAGCAGTTAATACGAGTAGCAAATTAAAATGAGTAAAGATAAATCTTCCCAAATTCTCAAGTTCCTAAATTGGAGAGATTAAGTTTGTTTATATGAAATATTTTTATTGTCTTAGGGCTATAACTTTTTTGTGGAGACTGGATTTTTATGAATGTCTTTTAAATATCTATTTTATGTTGTCTTGCCATTTTCTTTTTTCTTGAAAAACATTAATAATGCTTCTCAGTCAGATTTTTTTGGGATCTACTTAAATCTTTGAAAGTCAGTCACAGGTTGACCTTTTGGTTTTACCTATTACAAAGAAGTTTAAATATTAGGTCAGTTGTTCTGCTGCTGATTATTAAGTGGCTTAATGTAGATGGCAAATCAATCTAACTTCTTTTTAATGCTTTCTGTTGAATTTCCAGTTGATCCGCCTGAACTGGAATGTGGGATATAAAGCAAAACCACTTTTGGGTTGTCATTGTCAGACAACTAACACCTTCCTCTTCCTATTGGGTATCTACACTTCCGTATCACTTTAAGGTTAATTGTCCTGTGATTTGTACCTCAACCCAGAGGCAGTTGACCTTTCCTTGTGAAATTTCATATTATTTAATCTCCTTTGCCATCAAAAGACAAAATAGATCTCCTATGTCTTGTCCTGGTTCTGTTGTTTTAAAATCACTGCCATTTGCTTCGTAGCTGACCCTTATTTAACTCGTAGGTCTGCTCCTAATTTTACTGAGGTTGGGATATTGTTTAAATAATATGAACATACAAATAATTCATTAGCAACCCCAAGTAATATTATAGGGAGCACTTTAGAATAACTATGGGTGTTATTTCAGCACTTATGAATTGTTGTGGCATCATTCTTTATTTGGAATTTTCTTAACTAATTTGGAAGGTGATTCATTCTTTCCCTCCTTATCCATCAGTTCTTCACTAGGGTGGTTTCAATTTACAGTAAGACAAGACAGGTAAGCTAGGAGTAGAAGCTTGAGGAGGTTTGTTTAATAGGTGGAGGTACACAGCATGAAAAAGTGGATTCTCTAGAGTTGAACCTGAAGCTTTTATGTGTTACAGTCACATTCCATGTTCAGTGTGCTGTGCAACTCAGCAGTAAACGGGTGTTACGATTTCTTCCCTTGATTTACGTTTGTCTGTAAGGTGGACGTGTATTCTGGTCTAGTAGGATCCTGAGGTTTGAGTTTAAGGAAGATGGTGTTCTTGATGCAGAAATAAGAAGAAACCCTGAAGCATTACTATTTTGCAGTACTGATTCGTGGCTACCTGAATCACTGTAGTGGGTTGTCTTGTACAATGCAAGTGTTGATACCTCTTAAATGTGTAAAAATGCTGTCATCTGAGTGAGTGACTGTTGTGAAATTGCACCCATGCTACAGTTATGATGGTATCAGATTCTTTCAGCTATGAAATATTGGGGGGTACATTTGCTTTTAAAAGGAGATGCAGAAGACCTTTCGGACTAGAGTTTGGTACGTAGGATTTAGTTTTTGCTGGTGTTGGTATCACCTCCAGTTATGTGAAACATCCTTCATAGATACTGCTGTGCTACTGTAATGGGTGTCTAATGAATCAGGAGGCACTGTTTTTTTAATATGTACTGTGAAGTATAACTGGTTAAACATCAGAATTTAAGCTACCAGCATAGTAAATACCATGAGTTATCATGTGGCAGTCAATTTATTGTCTTTCGAAGGTATAGATCCAGAATGAGCATCTTTCAATTAAAATTCAGTTTGGCAACACAGCAAATGAATGGTATAAATATATTGGGGGAACTTTTGCAGACATCGAACTTGTGGTTTTTTTCTGTACGTTAGTGATTTCTGTGCATTCCTTATATATAATAAATATATGCAAAGGGAACGCATTCAGAAAATATTTATTAGTCTGAAAGCATCTGTGTTCTTACATTTGAGATTCTCCAAGGACAGTTTGTGCAGCAAGGACAAATTTAAGGGCTATTGCATTCTCAGGGTCATCACCAAAACTGTTATCAGCCAAATATCTCTTGCTACTTAAATTTTCTTTTTTTTTTTCTAACATTTTATTCTATAAATTTTGTACTTGTAATTAATGATGTTGTCTTAGCTGTGAGTTTGCAGTACCTTCTGAAGTTTTTAGTGTGTAAAAATATAGATGAGGAAATTAATTTTAATATCTACATTATTTAGTGATACAGGAATGAATATCAACACCTGGGTTCTTGAAGTACTTACTGAGTTTCATTTATGCAGTTTCATGGTTGATTCACCCAGGTGAAAATTTAGGCTGTTGCCGTCAGGGATGGTGATCATTCCAGCTCTCTTCCTATAGGAGCACTTGTATTTATCTAACCACAGGCTAAGCTAGATTAGCCTTACTGGTCAAATCTAATACAGGCAGAAAAATAAATAAATACAAAGAGAGTAGTTTTCTACTGGGTTAGTTCCAGACTTAGGGTGAGAGATACCAGTTTCCAGACTCTTAGAGGTAAGCATCTCAAACCCTTTAAAATAAAGGATGGTGAATTTCTTACTATCAAACTTTAACATGGAAACAGAGAGATACAGTCACACTGCAATCTTGTAATTTATGTAAAATGTATTTCTTAACTGGAGTCACTGCTCTACGCTGTGAAGCAAGATTGTTCCAGTGTGGATAGCTAGCAAGAGTGTATTGAGAAACCTGACGAGTAGGAGCATTTTGTCCTTTGACCAACTCATATTTGTAAAACACAAGGAGTTTACTGTTATATTTCGCTCTCCTGTACGCTTACGATTGATGCAGTGGTTGGTGTAGTTAGTTAAAACTGAAGCAGCTTTGTGTTTCCAAAGTACACGTTCCTTTTCATGCATTACTTGTTATAAAGGAATTAACATTATATTTATACTTTGAATTGTTTAGAGGATGTTGTGCATTGCTTACTAGACTGATGTGAATTTGTTCCAAAGTTTGGTTGATTACATAATGGTTGTAGTAGTTTTAATTTAGCGACACAAGACAGGTGCATCTTCCTCTTTGTCTTCTGTCTCATACTGTAATTAATCTAACGAGTGGTTAGAAACTGAGAAATTTAAAATTTCTACTTAATTTCTGTCATTATAAATCAAACATCAGTGAATGATAGGTGGAATAGGGCCCTGGGTAAATTCCACATACTATTATTTTGAGTATAATATATTAATTTGAAAGCATGGTTGATTAGAAATTTGACTTGGTTTTTGTTTTAAAAGGTGCAGAAGATGAAACAAGCTCAGTAATGCAATATCCAGCACAGTATATTAATCAAGATCCTTATTTGCATCAAGATGAGGACCAGCAACAAGGATGGGTGTCTTGGGCTTGGTCTTTTGTTCCTGCTATTGTGAGTTACGATGATGAAGAGAATGATTTTGCTGGAACTGATGATGGAACGACGCTACATCAGCAGAAATCTCAGTCCCTCAAGGATCCCATTATTTCAATTGGGTTTTACTGTACAAAGGCAACAGTGACTTTTAAGGTAAGTATTTCTGTGTGTTGTACAAGCTTTATTTGGCTTGGTGAGCAAGTGTGTGAAGATTATCTGAGTGCTTGTCTACTTCCTGATTACATTAATGAGTAAGAAAATGTAATGGAATATTCCATTAATGATTATGAAAAAATGTGAATGTTGGAAGTTCCTCTTGCATCATAATGTTTTTTTAATTCCAATGTGAGGTGGTTTGCTATTTGAGATAGAATTTGAGTACAAATATTTTCATTTTAAAGGGAAACCACTTGATTTATTTAGATTTCTTTTTTTTTGATGGGAGAAAAAGCTTAAAAGTCTTTCTTGGAATGTTTATTGCAGTATTCTATCTAACTAATGTTTATATAAATACACTTGATAGAAAAAGCTTTAGCTTCATATAGCTTGTGAATTGGAGGAATGTTTTTTTCTTTTTCTTAAACCATAATATGTGCAAATATGAATTTTAAATTGATAATGTTGAATTTTTTTATTTCCATGGGTTGAAATTGAATTAAAGAAGTGAAGAATAAATTACACACATACTCTGAGCTGTAAACTATGTATGGAAAGAAAGATTTGAGTATTTGCTGTAAACAAATGTAATTTGTTTACAATAGTTAGGAATAGTTGCAGGGCTTCTCTAATCCTTCTGTAAGCTGCAGAAGGGAGTATGGAGAGTCTGAAAAAGATACTGAGATGTACGGACAGAAATTAAGAATTACAGTTCTGAATTAGTAAAATACTTTTTACACATGTGGAACTATCTGCAAGCAATTCTATGTACATAAATATCATATAAAACTAAGAGCCTCTTTCTAGTTAAACATATATTAAATCAAGGCCAGAACTCTTCAGAACAGGACATAATACTATTTTTTTGAGCAGCAGAATAACTGAGGTTGATTTTTATGACTTTAAACCTTTCAAATGAACTGCAGTACTTAACCCTCCTATAAGGTATATGCACCTGATTATACACTCAATACCACCAGCAGCTCCCTGTCCCTTTTCTGCCCGTTTGGCTTGTCATCTATTCATATGTGTTTCGAGGGGCTTCGTGGCTACTTTCTCTTAAGCTATTTTTGTTTGGTGGCATAGCAGGGCAGTTAGCTGCTCAGCAACTGTCAGAAAGGATGAGACAAGTGGCTTGGGAAGCTGCAGGCATTCTGTGGGGAGGTTAATGTTTTAAGCCTCCAATCTTCTGACAGATTTGGCTGCAAAATTTGAGGACATAAAGCGTCAACAGACATTCAGGTATTTTCATTTGTGTCAATCTGCTTCAGCCTTTATTTAAAAAAACCCAAAACCACCACCACCAACAAAAAAACACCCAACAAACAGAATAGATTTTCCATTACTTATTTTTAGCCTTTCTCCTTGAATTACATCCTTGGGACACCATTTAAGAAAAACTGAACAACCAACCAAAACTCAAATTTCTCATTTATTGCAGCTCAGCTTCTTTTTTTTGCGCCTTTTGTGCGCTCTTTCCTCCTGTGAGAACATTCATTAAAAATAATATTAACTTCTCTTTTTGAACATTTGCTGGATTGGGCTTTCTTAATGTTTCATTGGGAAGCTAACACATTTTATATTAGGAAGTGGTTAAAAACTACTTAAAATGTAAGATCTTACATCGTATAAATTTTAAATGTTAAGTGATGTGTGATGCTAATATGGTGACAGTTAGGAGGAAAACAGAATTCATTGTTCTGCCTGTATGCAAAGAATGTATGGAATTGATTTGTGGTTCATATTGGTTAAAAAATAAGGTCAAGTTTCTGCATTAGTATTCTGAACACTCGATAACATTCCACCTAAAAATCATGCTAAATTAAATGTAGCATTTTCTAGTAATGGTGAAAATGATGCTTGTAATGTCTGAGTTCTTTTAATCAATTAATTGCTTTTCCTTTACAGTAATTGCACACAGCTGAAGGGTGATCAGTGATATTCTTTTTTTTAATCCAGTTTGCTTGGACATTTGGATTACAAAATTTGAACTTGAAACAGCATCCATGTGTATCCACTATTGAAAATAATGAATGCTTGTGGATATTTTAAAATATAAATTAGAATTTCAACTATTTAAGCTGCTCAATATTAAACAAACTTAAGGGGTTTTTTTAATACAAAACATAGCACCTTCATTGTTTTGTGTCTCTCATCTCCTTTTCCTTAGCTGCAAGTTATATGCTTTTTAACCCATGTATGTGTTTTACCACTTTAATTTTTGCGTGATTGTTATAAAAAAATTTATAAATGCATGTTCATCTCAACTGCCGTGACAATAAAGAAGTATGGTTGAAATCAAAATGTTTTCTTAGTATTTTCATGCTGTTTAATTATTTGCTGCGAAGGATAAGTAATGTATTTATGGATTTTTACATGAATTTATAATCTAATTTGATGCGATGTTAATAATGCAGCTGTGTATCTGTTCCATCTTTTCACATATTTTCTCTTTAGATAAGCAAAATAAAAATACTGTAGTGGGTTTAAAACTTTCTGTTATGGCATACTTCAATTATAAGTTGAATATGAGAAGTTCTAATACGGATAATGCGTTACAGCTGTTTAACTGCACCTGTTTCCTGCTTGTTAATAAATTTTAGCCAATAATTTAATTTGTCTTCATCAGTTCTATATATTAATGACATGACTGCTGTTTAATACTGATATTGACTATATAAGATGTTTATCCCATTGTTTCATAGCTCACTGAAATGCAAGCTGAAAGTAGTTATTACAGCCCTCAAAAAGTAAAATCCAAAGAAGTTATATGCTGGGAACAGGAAGGAACCACAGTTGAGGTAATTGACAGGGGTTTTTTGATTCATTATAAGTACTGCAGTAAATAGTTACTCGTAACATAATTTTAAATTATTTTATTACTGATTCTTCATATTCTGCTATACTATATGTGTTTATTGTAATAATCGTGTAGATAGAAATTGTCTAAATTATATTGCTATACTGGTCAGACTCTGAAATAATCCTTCCTTATGAGTGCAGTGTTTGATTATATTGTTATTGACTAAAGCTCTAAATATATATAGACCTAAATATATTTTAATTCACTATTCACCATCTTTTCTATTTCTCCTGGAGTGGAATTCAAAATATCACTTTTTTTTTTCCTCACTAGGTCCTTATGAAAGGTGAACTTTTCTTTGATTGTCAAATAGGTTTTGTTGGTTGCCAAGCTATGTGCCTTAAAGGAATTATGGGAATTAAAGACTTTGAAGAGAACATGAATAGGACTGATGAAGTGAGTATGTTGAAATACCAGCTGACTTGCTGAATAAGTAGTTCTAGTATGCTTTGGAATCATTGTAGGGAAGTTTGGATTGGAAGGGTCCTTTAAATGTCATCTAGTCCAACCCTTCTGCAATAAGCAGGGACATCTTCCACTAGATCAAGTTGCTCAAATCCCTGTCCAACCTGACCTTGAATGTGTCCAAGGATAGGGCATCTAACACCTTTCTGGGCAACCTGTTGCAGTATTTCACCACCCTTATTGTAAAAAAAAAAAAAAAAAAAATTCTTCCTTCTATCTAGGCTAAATCTACCCTCTTTTAGTTTAAAACCATTACCACTGGTCCTGTCACTACAGGCCCTTATCTTAT
>NW_010223989.1:10867-22026 GCF_000690775.1 Eurypyga helias
CCTAATACCCCCCCCCCCCCCCAGCTTCCTTGTAGCCCCTTCAGGTACTGGAAGGTGCTATAAGATCTTCTCAGAACCTTCTCTTCTCCAGGCTGAACAAGCCCAACTCTCTCACGGTGTCACCATAGGAAAGGTGTTCCATCCCTCTGATCACCGTTGTGGCCCTTGTCTGGACCTGCTCCAACAGGTCCATGTCTTTCCTGTGCTGAGGCCTCCAGAGCTGGACACAGTACTGCAGGTGGGGTCTCCCAAGAGCAGAGAAGAGATGGAGAATCACCTCCCTCAACCTGCTGACCATGCTTCTTTTGATGCAACCCAGGATATGGTTGGATTTCTGGGCTTGAGTGCATTTTGCTGGGTTATGTCCAGCTTTTCATCCACCAGTATCCCCCTTGGCAGGGCTACTCTCAATCCATTCGTCCCCCAGCCTGTATTGATACCAGGATTGCCCCAATCCATGTGCAGGACCTTGCACTTGGCCTTGTTGAATCTCTTGAGGTTCACATGGGGCCCACTTCTTCAACTTGTCCAGGTCCCTCTAGATGGCATCCTGTCCCAGAGGCGTGTCAACCACACCACCCAGTTTGGTATTGCCTGCAAACTTGCTGAGGATGCACTTGATTCCACTGTTTGTCATGAAGGTATTAAACAGTACTGGTCCCAGTACAGACCTGAGGACAATACTTGTCACTGGTCTCCATCTGGACATTGAGACCCTATGGATGTGACCATCCAACCAATTTCTCATCCACTGAACTGTCCTCCCATCAAATCCATATCTCCAGTTTAGAGAGAGGGATGTTGTGGGGGACCATGTCAAAGGCCCTTTATAAGTTCAGCTAGATGACACCTGTAGCTCGTCCCTTGTCCACTGTTGTAGTCATTTCGACATAGAAGGTAATTTTAAGTATTAAAATACTTGATTACAAGAATTCAGAGAGACTCTTGTTACCAATTGTGATTTTAAGTTTTTTGTATGTGTCACTGGAACATAGAACTCAGTGTCTGTTCCTTACAGTTGGAAAGACAGATAGAGTGAGAAGCTGCAATGCAAAAGGCTTTTTTTTTTGACATCCCACTACCGTCATCATTAGCTGTAACTACATGCTTTGATCTTCCATAACAAATTAAAACACAGTTGAACCTTTGAAAGTACTTAAATAAACAGAAGATTGGAAGGGAAGATACGGGATCACCATATGCTAAAGATAACAGAAGTGTGACTCAAATACTGAAGGAGTGTTTTGCCTTATTTTTCAATAAGGTTGATGAGAGCAGTATCAAGTAAAGAAGGAAACAGTATTAATTTTTATGTTTTAAATAGAAGCAAAGCTTGAATTGCTTAACAAGACAAAATCAGATATCCATATGAGCTAGTCTTAAAATATTTAATGAAGTGGTGCATGAAATTCTAAATACTGGGGATATTTGGTTGAACTATAGGTAGAATAGTGCCCTAAAATACTGGAGAACAGCAATTATCGTCTGTGTTTACATAAACGCAAATAATAATGCAGACAATGACAGACTGTTGACATGATATTAAGGCTCTGTGAAGTCTTAGGAAGTTATTTCAAGGTGAAAAAATTAAGAATGTGAAAGAAGATATATAGCGACTGTGTAGTAATGTCAATTATCTCCTTATTTGGAAAAAGATCATGTATTGTACTATGGTAGGTACGATGGATCAGGTTCTTGTACTTCCCCTATGAGAGCAGCATGGCTTGGCATCCATCTCAAGCTTTTGCATACAAATGCACACGACAGAAAACAAACAAGAAGAATTGGCTATCCTTACACAGCTGTAGAGTATGATCTTGCGATTATAGGGGTGTGGTGGGATACACTACATAACTGGTGTGCTGCAACTGTAAAAGATGCTCTATCCTTATCAGATGCAAGGGAGATGTGCTTGGGGATACGAGGGTGGATGGCAGCCTTGTCTGCAGCAACTACGAGATTGTGAGGTATAAATGACAGAAGTGATTTTTGGATTGGGGTGGGTGAGTGAATGAATTGATAAGATAGTTGGTTAGTTGGGGAGAGTAGGTTAATTGATAAAGGGCATTTGGGTTTTTGTTCTCTTTAATTCTTCTGCCACCCTCTAGGGTGAGAATATTAGAAAATACCTGATTTTGTGAGAAGGGTGGTGATGTTGATACTGACTCACCTGTTCTCTTTCTTTACTGCTGTAATTGGGACTGGGCTTTTCATAAAGGTTTCAGCTTTGTTACATGTGACCTCCCCCCACATCTTTTCTCAGTCTCATGTAAATAACCTTTTTTAGAAGAGTTAACTCTTGATGGTAAAGTTGTGTTGATTTTGGAAGGATAGAGGTTTTTTGGTAAGGACAAGGCCTGTAAAAATCTAGATGAATAGAGGTAGTAAGCAGATCATACATTGAAATAACTCCTTATCATGAAGCGTATAGATAAAGCATCTGAAAGGCATTGGACAGTCAGAGAACTGGAGTATGTAGTGACAGGATTGTGTGTAGTTAAGACGATGGTGCAGAATTCAGAGTAACAGTGATCTGAGGTTATTTTCTGTTAAAATAAAACTAGCATGTTGCATATCGTGTGTTGTATAATATTCACTAGCTCAGGACATATTTATTAGTTTGAAGATGGGGAGGGAGTGGACAAGAACTCCAGTGTTATTTGAATAAAGTTATTTTGTCTTCTTTTCATTCATAATGAAATATGCTCTTGAGGGATGCTGCCATGTCATGTGTCTTACGACAGAATTGAAACTGCTTTGTTAACTTGACTGTATGGGTTTTTTTCTCCTTTCCCTTATTGTTTTCTGCTACCTCATGAAGGAGGCCTACTTCTTTAATTGTGGAGACAATCTGAGTGCAAAAGGGATGACATACCTTACGAATTCACTATTTGATTACAGAAGTCCAGAAAATAATAGTATTCGGGCAGAGTTTATATTGGATGCAGCTCATCATAAGGTCAGAAAATTACATTTTTCTTAGAAAAAAAACTTTCTCATGCTTTCTAATGAATTTCTAGTGCTAATTTAAAACTGTGCACCATTATAGGACTGATTTTCATTACTTTGTCATGTTTAACTGAATCTTACTTTGCAGATAGCTGAAAAAAAATTTAAACCTGTTTATGTTTAAAAAAAAAATAAATTACAAAAACATGTCCAAAAGAAACCTCAAACTGCTTCTGCTGAAAAAGCTGAGTTAGTGCCATAGTTTCCAAAAGCACTAACTACAGAACACCTGCAGAGAAAAACAGAACTATGAAAGAATGCTAGCAAAAGATCAAGCTTTACCAGCACATACTACTTTAAATCCAACCAATAAGTAGTTCACTGTCTTGAAACTAATAAGTGCTCTCTTGGAAACCAGCTCCTTGCCAATATTAATTTTGTTGTCTGTGTGCTGTGTTTGTCTGCTTAGAGGAAGTCTTGCTAATTCTGCCTTTGGTAGAGACAAATTTTCATTCACTGAAAGGTGAAAACAAAGTAAAAAAAAAAAAAAAAAATTAAATAAAAATAAAGTGAAACTTTATTCCCTGATTGTCTGAAATTTTTAAAGACTGGCTGTGATCATAAAGACTGTCCCTTCCAGGTGTGTTCATAGGTGGGGGTGTATGATTTGTTAGTGCACAGGTAAGCCATTTACAATTTTGAATGTATCTTTCTTTTAAATTTAATTTTCACTAGTTTCACCTTTAGTAGTACCACTGATGAAACAGTGTAACCCTGAAGAATCCCACAGGAAATGAAATTAATTAGTGAAATTACTACTACTTAAATGTATTCAAACATTTCCCATACTGTGTTTTAGTTTTAAGTTTTACTTTTTCCTTAGCCTGTCTTCTGTGATTTGCCTATCTTTTGTCAAGAGGGGAAGCAAACTTGCTGTGTAATTGTGGATTATATTTATGCATAAATCCCAATGATGGCATAAAGTCTTAAGAAGTTTCCTACTGTGTGAAGAATAAATCACAATATTTCTTAAATAAAAAAAGCAGAATGAATGAGCTTCAGTTTTCAATGTATTTAATTAGGCAGATCTGTTGGATGCAAGAGGTCAAGTGAAGAATATTTACTCCATTAAAGTTACCAATTAACTGGTTGTTATTGATGAACTGGTCAGCATGTCCACTGGAATTATGGATGTGCCTTTGTGTGGCCTCTAATAGAAGTTACATTACCTATCGGAAAGGTGAATTCCTTGGGATAACCTTTGTCCTTTGTTTTGATAAGCCTTTCCGTGTGTTGATGCACAAATCCAAACATGAATATATCTCTCTCATACCAACCTATCAGTTGGTAATCTCAAGATTCTTTCCTTATACAACATTTCCTTTGTTGGCTTTGCTTTGTTGGTAGGAGACGTACACAGAGATAGCTGGAATGCAGAGGTTTGGGGCTTTCTACATGGATTACTTGTACACAATGGAAAGCACGAGTGGCAAAGGTACCTTTTTGCTTTTGTTTACCCTGTTAAATAATAGAAATGAAGGTTTTCGTGCCTAGCTGGTCCTTGACCAACTGTCCTCTAACTTACCTTAGGTTTACCATCAGGTTCATCGTTAAAATGCTTTCATCTTCATTAATGTATTTGAGATTGTTTTGGTTAGCTGTTGATTCTTGGTGTTTCTCCTTTTTTCCCTGCATAAGTAATCAAAATGATATCTTTTATAGTCAATTACTAAACTGAAAATAATTCCCTTTTAACAGTGAAGTTCATGAAGTATGATGTCTTTGTTTTTTTTTAACTTACTGTTACTGACTTCTGGGGGGAAAAAAAGTCTTTTGCGAAACCTTGGTTGAAGAATGAAGTTGATCATCTGCTTGGTGCACAGGATGGAGTGTCATTTTCTCCTATGAAGAAAAATGCAAGGATAAAAATGTGGAGAATTCATCTTTAAATACACATATTTGGACAATTTTGTGACCAAATACTGACCTAAACCATTCACACATAGATATTGGGTAATTCTGAGTAATTTGAGATTCCTGTCAGTTATTTTCTTAATCTGAGACAATACAGTGAATTGAGTGTAGTAAGTATATCTATTTTTATGAGTGTCACAAAAGCCAGGACTAAGGAGTTTATGTATCAGCAAGTATTATGTTTATGTGTTTTTACAGATATTCTTGTCATGAACTGCGATGTAATTTCTCCCCACCCCTGGGAGGATTGTCATCTACAGTTGCTGTTCTGCAGTTTTGTTTTATTTATTTTATTGCCTAAATAATGCTTTCTTCCCCACCTGTGTATTTATTACCATGAACACTATTTCTGTGGACATCTGTTTGGACCTTCATACTGTTTTCATTTGTCCTTGCTACCTAGTCCAACTCATCTGTTCTTTTTGGCACATTTTTGTCCCTGTAAGAGAAGTCTTAACTCCTAACATTATTGTTTTCTGGACTCGTTAGACATTATAAAAGGAGTAGGAAAGAAAAACTTCCAGTTTGCTTAGAGGATGGATCATGCAAAACTTATAAAAATAAATAAATGATAGTATTGTTTTCGATAGTAGAGGGATACACTAGGCAATTTATCAGTTTTTTTCTGGGCCCTGAGCCTTTCCTCCCTGTACTATGAGTGTGATGTGAAGCTTAGAAAATGTATTTTAAGTCAAGCTTCTACTGCAGTCTGCTTCTGGTTTTAATAAAGAAATAACAGTTTAATTGCATGCAGAATATTCATGTAGAGAAGTTGGAAGGCCTAGGGTGAGCTTACCTCCTTTTTGAATTTTGGTATAGAACCTTAAATAATATTGGATTATGAGGAAAAATTGATTTTATGGAGTACTTTGTCTTGTTTCTCTGAATGCACAAGGAATTTAATGACTTCCCTTTTTCTGACTGTAACCCTTTTCAGAAATTGTTGAACTCGGATGTATATATGTGTGTATAATTTTTTACTCAAGGCCAGGCTACTGGTATTTCTGAATACCTTTTCCCCTCCTCAGCTTCTTTTATTTCTTTCAGTTTGCTTTCTCAGTGCCTTGGCTTTTATTTTCTGCATCAGTCACCAGGAAAACACCTCACAAAATGTAGCTTGGCTTCCTATGAAGCCTTGCTCTGTGCTTTTATTTCAGTATTGATTCTCTGATATTAGCTACCTGACTACATAAAAGAATGAATAATTAATTGTTAAATTAATAGTTGAAATAGTTGCTATAGCTTTAGAATCAAGAACTTAAATTTTCAAATAGTTTTCTTCCTCAGAAAAGCAAATGTGACGTTTTCTGCTAGTTAATTTCTAGCTAATTTTTCCATATTGTGAGTCAAGTATGTAATTATTACATAGAATGTGAACAAATAGGTGTAAATTATTTCATTTCAAATAAATACTTCAAGATTTTGAAAACAATATAAATGTTGCTACATTTTAAATATATGGTATTTATATGAAAGTATTTTACTATGTCTTGTCTTGACACCATTAACTATGGTTTTATGTACAATCAGTGCACACCACCTTCCTCTAAAAAAACTAACCCAACTTAAGTTAGAGGAGGCATTTACTGTGATTGTAAGATTTTTGTCTGTTGAGACAATTTTCGTTTGACACCTTCTTTGCCCTTTTAACCTTTCCAAAGCATACGATTACTGATTAAACTGCAAATATCTCATGGATAACATTAACCTCAGGAGTTTCATCTGTCACTTGTAGAAGTGCATTAATAATTTCTAGTATTTTGAATGAAAACAAGGTAGGTAGTCATGCACAGTATTGTTATTTTGAAATTCTGACTGTTCTTCCCTTCCATTTTTTCTTTTTTTTTTGTTTTGTATTTCAGTGCAAAGTAGTAATTTCCTTGAAACATCATATAGCCTAGCAGTTCCCTGATCACTGATTTGTATGACCTATAGACCTAACAGGGTGTACTTTTGAGGTGGTTTTATTTATACTGGGTACCTCTGTATTTTGATGGGAAGCTTATTATGCAGCACTCTCATTTTAAGACTTTTTTTTTTGTCAGTTAGAATCAGACATATGGTTTACGGAGAGCTGAACAGTCGTGATCAGAAATTACCTACCTTTATGCATCTGCAAATTTTCAAAAATAACCTGTGATCACCTACTTTTTAGTAGCAGTAGGCTTTCTATCACATTCTTTTTGAGCGTAGTTAGAGTTACATGGAACTACTCCAGAAAGCGGTTTGTATACATGCTGTCACTTCAGTATATTATTAATATGCATACAGTATATATGAGTGAATGAGGATTTTTTCTTTTCCTTTTTGAAAAGGTAGGATGTTATTACTTCTAAAGGCTTTTGGCCTTAATATTTTTTTTTATGAGGTTACAGTATTTTACAGTTCCTAATAGTGTTCATCTGAACTGGATACTGTGTAGAATTGGAAGGACTGTGTATTAAAAAAAGCATATCCTGACAGCAGGTTGTATGCTGGTGTGTGGGTTTTTTTTTTTTTTTTTAAAGTCTTCTTCAGGATTTATTGAAAAGCTTGTAACTTCAGTTCCATCTGTAGATTCGAATAGACCTTGTAAAGTAGTATATTTGTCCTCTTTTTTTTTTCTTTTTTTTTTTTTTAATTCTTCTCAGAAATGGTGAACAAAACACCAGGGGAGCAGAGACTGTAAATCTATAAATGCTCTCACCATCAACTTCTGTTGGGCTTTTGGGGACAAAGTTAATTCTGCTGCTGAGTATATAGGCCTGTAAAGGCCTGCAGAGCATTAGGCCAGCTCAGTGTCAAATTCTGCATATCTCTGTTTATTTGGGGACATTTTCCTCACCAGTGCTTAGAAGCAAAAACATTTTATAGACTATAATTTAAACATAAGGGAAAAAAACCCCTATCCTCCCTTCCTTTTCCCCAAAGCTTACTTCCCCCATTAAAAAGACTGTTTAGAATCAGCACATTAAAGGAGGGAGAGAAAAGGAAGTGGAGGGTGAAAGATGATGAGGTTCCTCTGAGGCAACCAGAAATAAAACATGCTTTCTTCCAGTTGTTTTCCCTTGAAGCTGTGAAGCATACCATGCCAGGCTGCTTAGCCATGCAGCTACTCATAAGCTGACAGATCCTACATCTCTTTCACAAAGTGGGTGGGTCAGCGCTCTGCAGCAGCTGCAGTTCCCACTGCCCAGCCTGATGAGCTGAGCTGGTCTTGCCACTTCTGTTAGGACGGACAGATTGTGTCGGTGAGGAAGATGGTATAACAAAAGGTTGGAATTGTCAGATTTTCCTGTGGTTTTGGGTTGTAGTTCTCTACAGGTGCCTTTAGTTTGTGACTAACAGAAAGGCAGAAGCTTGAGATTTATACAAGGAAAGAGGTTGATTTACATCCAGGCAGATGGGTGAAAAGAGGAAGGAATGGGATCTTTCATTGAGTAGGTGTGCAAGATTCACAATGGATGAGAGTTTGGAAACTTGGAAAATATTACTGATGAGAAGGCTCATCAGGGAAGTCCATCACTCACACGGCCTTTGGTTTCTGGGCATGACTTGATGAAGGAGAACATATCAAATTAACAGCTCTGCAGTTGCAGGTGTGTTAAATTGTGGAAACCAAGGTGAAATTGATGACAGCGGCTGTGCGTTTCCCAGCTTTCCTATTTGTCACGGCTTTGACCAGGTGGATTATGGAGTACTATGCTGTCTAAGGAGTACGTGCTGTCCAGATTCACTGAATGAATTCAACTGTCATCCTACAACTGCTGGTCTCAGGAGCCATTCAGTCTTGATGCTTATTTTAGCAGACCGTTCATTTGTGTAATGGTTAGCAAGATGTTTAATGTTTAGTGCTTGTGTCAAAGCAATGAGGACACTGTCAAAGTGAGGATTTAGTAGAAAAAAGGGAGAAATTCTGCAAACTAAGTATGTTAGAGGGATAAAGTGGGTTGGGTTTTTTTTTTTTTTGCAAGTCATATGTAACAGGAAAACTTAAGCTTCAGAAATTTGCATAGTTTAACTGAAGAATTTCCATTATGTTTAGAGAAATGGAGTCATGCTGTTTGGTAGCTGATAAGTAGCCTGTACGCAGTGAACGTGTGATCTTGGTCTAACTCAAAACCCTATATCTGTATCAGTAAAATGATAACTGTACTTTGGCACACTAGTTCTGTTCTGAGCACAAAGGTTATAAATCTCTGTGGCAGACCTTCTAAAAACGGTCTGAGGCATAATGGTTAAAGAAGTTTTCATTCTGGCTGCCCATGCTTTACCACAACAGTGAATGGAAGAGAGGGTCAGTCTGTTTCTGACGATACAAGTGGGTGATTCTCATTGCTGTTCTAGCCCATGTACCAGCAGCTAGCATGTCAAGGGTCCATATCTGTAGTTTCTTTGCAGCACACCGTTTCCTTGATTGTTTGGGATAGAAATCTTTGTGGTAAACTGCAGAAAGTTTTGAACAACACAGTTGTCACTGGCAACTGGGCTTAAGTTGGTAAAGAAGTTTGGAGATTGTTTGGACACCTTCGGAGAGTCTCAAGCTTGAGAGATACAAGGTTAATGGAAAGGGTTGTTAAGTTGTGCTGTGCTTGGATGCAAGGCAGAATCTTGCCCTATTTGCTCTTCATTAAACAGGAATAAAGTTTCTTTAAACATGTTAAACCAGTCGCAGTATATTTGTGTTCCATTCATTTTATTTTCTGTATATTTAGAAGTCTATGATCACAGGATTTGAAACAAAATTAGCTGATAAATCTTATTATGTCCAATTGTTTGGCATAATAATTTGTTATTTATAATACTTCTTGTAGTTTCTGGAAATCAGCAAGACCTTTCTTCAGTTAAGAGTGAAGATTTTGGACATGTTCAGGAGATGTCTACAAAAAACCTCATTGTGGGCCCACTCAATCTTCGACTGGACAGCAGTGCGGTACACCGGATAATGAAAATGATAGTGTGCGCTCTGGAACATGAATATGAGCCGTACAGCAGAACTAAGCCAGGTTTGCTCCTATTGCGTACACATGAATATACAGAATTAAACCAGACCAAATTCAGTTCTCTTGAAGGTGCAACTTCCAAATAGTTAAAGTCCAAATCTGTCAAGGGATTTTGTGTCCAAAGAACAAAAATTAAAATAAAGATAAAATCAATCGCAGTATTCCCATCAGTGTTGGATATACCTCTGAGATAATTTCGGGCACTTCGGAGTCCATTAGAATCATATACCTCTAGCTGAGTACGGAAGGCTTATTTCACTGACAACTCTAGATTAATTTTGAGGTCTTGGAGAACAAAATATCCCTGTTGGTATGTATTTATTAATTTGAAATATGGAAACAAGCTAAGGTAAATTGTTAAGATGAGTTTCTGAGACAGAGCTGTACAGATTTCAAAGTAAGGAAGAGCCAGTTACGCTTGCATTTACGTAAAGGTGGAACCATTGTGGAATAAAATTGTTAAATATGAAAGGGAGTTGGGAAAAAGTTTTCAGTGTTTTACTAGTCCCTAACCATTTCTGAAACAGTGAGTGAAGGGAATAGTTATATATTTTAGTTAAACAACTGGAATCTTGGTCTATTGTAGATGTTACGGATGGAAATAGAACTATGCCAAGCTCAGAAGAAGTAGCATCGTTAGAGGAATACATTCCCACTCGGCTTACAACGTTCACTGTTCTGAAGTGTACAATTATAATCCCTGTGGCAGAATTCAATTTACTAGACCACTTGATGCCCGTAATCATGGGTGAGAAGGTATGTATGCACAGACATTTATTTAGCTCTTTAGATGAGCATGTGCTATTTCACATAAATTTGCTCATTGGGCTGTTATTCCATGTGCTGGATGTATTACTGAGTTCCAAATGAGTTTGGTGCCCATGAACCTTCAGTTCAGCTCTCTAAGACAATTAGTGTGTGTGCAGTGATTAGTTCGCTAGTTCACAGATTCACCTTACGGAAATGGGCAGATGGTATTTTTAAAATGCGTGAACAGCCCTGTATTTATTGTAGGTTTGAGGCAAACAAGTTGAATTCAAGTGAACTTACTTTTTTTTAAATTAGAGTTTCAATTTGCTCTCTCTGCTTCAATCCAAACCTATTAAAAATAAGAATAATTCTGACTTTTAGATTGCGAGTCATATGTAAATAAACTTACTGTCCTGTTTTTATACACATAGGATAATTTTTAGATTCGGAGAGTAATTTGGATTAGAAGAGATCTCTGGAGAAGATCTCTAGGAGTCCCACATC
>NW_010223989.1:22057-29254 GCF_000690775.1 Eurypyga helias
AGAGCAGGTTGCTCCAGGGCTTGTTCAGTCAAAGTGCTGCCTTAGCTCCAAGGATAGAGATTACATAAAAAGCTTTCCCACAGACCTCCTTGGAATAGCTTGTGTTCCAGCTTGTGTTCATTGCCACTTGCTACACCTTTGACGAGACTCTGGCTCTCTCCCCTCTGTAACCTCCTAGTAGGTAGCTGTAGATAGCAGTAGGATCTCCCTTTGACGTTCTCCAGGCTGAATGACTCCAGTTGACTCAGTCTGTCCCAAGAAGAGAGCTCATGTGTTCCAACCCCCTAAAGCACTTTGGTAGCCCTCAGTTCAACTTATTCTGGTATATCCATGTCTTTCTGTTACTGGATACTGTATATCATTTTAACAGATAATATGAAAAATATCGCTTTGAGTGGGTAAAATTGTGATGTTTATTTTTTTTGGAATGGCATCTTCTTTTGCTGAGATGCCTGGCATGACTATGAATGCATAATAATATATGACAGTGTAAAAGTTAGATCAGTCTGAGTTTAGTATGGTGATGTGCTTTGGAGTGATAAAAATGTAAGCAAATATTTTATACAACAAAATACCTTGACACTGTGTATTCTTGTAGTGGGTTGACCTTGGCCAGCTGCCAGATGCTCACCCAGCCACTCCCACTCCTCAACAGGACAGGGAGGAGAGAATAGCATGAGTCAAGATAGAGGGGGAGATCATTTAGCAGTTACCATTAGGAGCAAACCAGACTCGACTCAGGGAAAATTATTTTAATTTTTTGCCAATTAAAATAGATTTGGATCGTGAGAAGCAAGACGAGTCAAATTAACCTTTCCCCCACCCCTCGTTTTTCCCAGGATCAACTTCACTCCTTCATTCACTGACTCTTCTGCCTCCCACTCTGCAGCACAGGGGGCTGGGTAATGGGGCTTTGCAGTCAGTCTGTAACAGTTGCTCTCTGCCAATCCGACTTCTTCTCACTTTTCCCCTGCTCCAGCGGAGGTCCTTCCCACAGGCTGCAGGCTGCAGCCCTTGACGAAAAGCCTGCTCCAGTGTGGGCTCTCCACAAGGCTGCAGTGTCCTTCAGGGCGTATACACCTGCTCTGATGTGGGGGTTGTCCATGGCTGCAGTGTGGATATCTGCTCTGTGTGGTTTCTTCCATGGGCTGCAGGGAAACACTTGGTGCGCCGTGGTCTTCACCATGAGCTGCAGGAGAACTGCTGCTGCAGCACCTGTAATACCACCTCCTCTCCTTCCTTTCTCTGACCTTGCTGTTCAAAATGCTGTTTCTCACTTTTTTTTTTTTCCCCCCCCTCAGTCCTCTGAGACTGTGTGGTGGTTTTGCCCTTTCTTAGGTATTTTTCACAGAGGTGCCACCAGCTTGGCTGATGGGCTCAGCCTTCTCCTGTGCTGGGGTGTTGTGGCACTGTCTGGAACCAGCTGTGCCTGGCATGGGGCAGCCTCAGGTCTCCCATCACAGAGATCACCCCTGCAGCCCTCCCACTGTCAGTACTGCCAGGTCACCCAAGACAGTTCTGGATGAAAAGTTTATACATCAATTTTAAGCTCTTTAAGAAATTATTTTGAAAAGGTTTTATAAATATTTGGGGATTTGTTTTATACTGACCATAAGGCTGTGGTACCTGTACATGGTTCATTGCATTTAGATTTGCTTGTGCATGTGCGTTGGGAGAGGTATGTAGGAATATGCAAATATGGTAGATAATACATCTGTAGTGCAAAAACTGCATGTTTTTTTCCCCTCTTCCCTAGAACTTAACTGGACTGTTAAATGCTGCAAGCTTCCAGCCCCTGCGGCCTTTACCTTCTGTTCGAATTTTGGTGGATAAGGTCAACCTGGAGCACTCGGTGCCGATGTATGCTGAGCAACTGGTGCACATGGTCAGCAGTATTGGCCAGCCGTCTGACAACCTGCTTCATTACTGTTACTCACACTGCTATCTGAAGGTAAAAAAGGCCTGAGATCAGTTTCTTACTGCAGTGCGCTGAGAAAGAGTTAATATAAGTATAGATAATCCTAAGGCTAGCAGGCTTCTTGGGAGAAAGTTTTAAGCTTATCTGAAAGGATGTAAGGTAAACACTTCACAGAATGCCATCGTTTGGGATGGCTGTTTCTGACCTGAGCCGAATGTTTTGTAACATGACCGGAGAACTTCACGTGAGGAAACTATGCAGACTGAAGCCCTGAGGTCTTTGTGGCAAGATTGAGTTAAAACAATTTGGAAAGAAACCTTTCCCTTCTTCTAAGATAATGCTCACAAAATATGTAGATTACAGGGAATTACACTTAGAAATACGATGGGATGTTGTGAGGAAAAAGCACCACTTCTAGTAGTACTGATAGAGCAAAACCGTGAGAGTGAAGGTATGCAGTCAAAAACTGTGGCTGAACAATTACATTTGTTTTTTCGTTGTAAGAGGAAAAACCTCTGAATATTCTCAGTTAAGGATCCGTTATGTGAGAGGAGCTCTCATTGTGAGGTTGGTGGAAGTTTAAGAAGCTACTGAAAAATTGCTTTGAGATGATTTCAGTTGCTATCAGCTGAAATGCTAGCAGAATGAAAAAGTGAAATCTCAAGTGGCGTTGTAAAACAGGCCCTCAAACCTTTCGGAATGTGCTTGGGGAGTTACTGTTAATTTTGCTATTTCTTCAGTTATTCATTTACATCCATGCTGATATCTTAATAGAAATTTAAATAATGCAATTCTTACGATCTGCATAAAACAAACTGTCTCAGAATTGCATGACAGGCTTTCAGTTTTCTGGGTGACATTTACCTTCTGTCACATTTAAAACGATTGGGATGGCAATATTGCAAGTCATTTGTACATTTTTCAGTTTGGGGGGATTTTTTCCTAATCAAGAAGTTTTTACAGCTGTTTGATCAGTGTTTGCAAAATGTGGATTTCACTTTTGAGTTTTATAGGTTGGTTTGCTAGCTGGAATATAGACCACAGTGTTCTGGTCTTGCACGAATGGTGGTACAGCATGTTGAAAAGTTAGTTCTACAACCATTTGTTTTCCATATTGAACAGGGAAAAGTCATAAAGAATAGTTGTGATGAACCTTTCTTCAGATTCTCTAAACGTGATGATGCTTTCTTTAGATTCTTTTATTAAGAAAAAAACTTTGAAACTTCCCATTTCCTTAAATACCACTTTTTTAGGCCAGTAGTGTTGTTATTACAAAAAAATGATTTATTTTATATGAAAGGCAATGTACAATGTGCAGATTTAAAGGATATAGAATAATGTATTTTAGTTGATAAATTATAATTCAACATTAAAAAAAAAACACCTCAGCAGTGTGTAGTTAACACTTTTTGAAAGAAAAAATATTTTTATATCTATTTCTATTAGCACATTATGGTAGGTAGATTTTTCTAGTTATTTTTGTGTTCGGGGGAAAATACAAAATTTATTTTATATTTACTGAGTATATTTTTAAAAACGTGTACATTATGTTATAAAAGTAACTTGAAAGTCATCTGATCATGTGATAGTGTACACTTTGACCAACTTAATTTGTTTCAGATATTTGGTTTTCAAGCAGCGCTGACTTCTTTGGACAGTAAAGGATTGTACTGCTTCCCTGTGCCAGTTATCCCCTCCTTCAGTACTGCTCTTTATGGCAAGCTGATCAAGTTTCCCAAATACTGGTGAGCATTAGGCATGTACAGTGTATTTAAGTAATGTACTCTACTACTTCTGTGTTTCTAATGAATTATTTAAAACTGCCAAGCTCCATATATATATCCCTAAACTTCTGTCTCTTCTGTCATATTCTACTATGAAGACTGTTATCCTTAATAAATTGCTTTGTAAGGGTAGCTATTTAATAAACATTTTAGACCCTTGTTTGCTTGAGAGAAAAGGCTATGTAAGCCCCATAGTAAATGACTTTATTCGAGACCTTGCAGAATTCTGTGAATCAGTTTCCTTTCTTCCTTGAGTGGGTACAAATGCTGAAGTTATCAAGCTTGCAATCAGTATATGTGTTTAACTGAACAGGTCAGCTCTTTTTTTATTTGGTTGATCTTAGAACAACTAATGGGGGGGAAAAAAACCCCAAAATACCCCAACCCCACGAAGAGATGATCTCTACTAGACTTTCATTTCTGTTACTCGTTACAATTGGAAATGTTTTAATATTGTGATCAGGTATTAAGCTGTTTGTAGTACAGATTTTTAATGCAAACACTTCTGTTGTGAAAACAATTCTCTGCTTTATTATAAAATGAGCTATATCATTTTTTTTTTAACTTCAATGCCATGGAAATTCAGTATTTAAATTCAGTTCTGCAGGTTAAATCTTGTGATCATAAATGTCAGTATGTAATAGTTTTAGATTTTAAGTTTAGAAATTGTACTTCTAAAAACTATTTTCAAGCAAATGCGTTTTGGCAATACTTTGGACAGAACATGAGTTTTCTTTATTCCTCTTTTTGAGCAGTAGCTGTCTGTAATACTACTTTATGACTAAATCTGTGCAAAGAATCTTACATAAAATGACAAGATAACAGGAAAACAGGTTAATGCATTAAGTACTTTGGCTTCAGACATTGTGTTGTATAGCTAATTTGTAACAGTAATTAATTGTGAAAGTTCAGTGGATTATACAAAGACTATGTTGTTCATAGTGCTACATAAAGAATATACTAGTTTTTCTTTCACAAGCTGTGATACCATGTTAAATATAAGGGTATTTTTAGCATAATCAGCACACCACCAGGTGGTAGCAGCCTAATTGACTTTCTCATATTTTCCATCAATAGTTTAAAAAAACACTAACCACTCCAAATAAATTGCTGTTCTGTTGTGGTGTTTTGGTGAAAAATGATGTTACCAGGCTAACCCTTAATCGACACTCAGCAGAGTACTGAAGTACTCTGATGGGATTGACAGCCTTTCCTGACATGACCTGTCATTTACACTAAGTTCTGTTTGGTGATCCTTGTTAGTAAATTGTAGAAATAAATCAGTGTTTAACATTAAACTTAAATTTATTTAGTGCATTACAAACCCATGGTGGTTTCTGCAAAACAGACAATTTAGAGATGAAAAATGGTTGAAAAGAAACTGTCATCTGATAGACAAATTCATGGTATTCAAGTGCTAGTGTTTTCTCATGAGTGCACTTGCACTCTTTCGTGTGCTTGTGCTCACTCCGCTTGATCTCTTGCTTGCTTGTGTTTCTTGCACTTTTCCACATGTGCTGTTGCACACTTGCCATCGCACTCGTTCTCATGTGTTCATGGTCCTGTTCTTGCATTCTTGCGCTCTCGTGCATTCTCTGCTTCTCTCTCGTGCTTTCTATCTTGCTCATTATCTTTCTCTTAAAAATACTTTGTACTGTGAGGCATGACCAGCTGCAAAACAGTGTGGTAGAGTAATGACATCGAAAAGTAAAAACAAGCAGTAGCTTTGGGAGTGGAGGCAAGGGAATGGCCCTGCCTTAAAATAGCAAATCATCTGTCAGCATTTAGTAGTAGATCTTGCAAGACCAACACTTATTGGTCTGGTTTATTTTGAAATAATTTTAATAGCTTTCTCATTTTGTGATATGATGTCTTTCTAAAGCTTATGTATTTATTAACAGTGTGAAATAATTATATAAAATTAACTTATTCCAACAATTTATCTAAACTAAGCAACACCAATTTGCGGGTAATAAAGTAGAAAAACACATGAGTACAGCAGCAGCCTGGTTAAATGAAGTGTAGTTTGAAGTGAATAAAACTCCAGATGAAATGCATCAAATAGCACTTGAACTAAATCGAAATCAGCATGAGGACTGAGAGCTTCATTGAAGTCATGCAGTGAGTGAGAATTAGTCTGGTAGGATAACCTGGTAATGTCATTAAACTTAAATTCAGTCCTCCCCCCACACCAAATTATACCACCTGCTTTATTTGGATTTTTAGATTCCACATTCCAGAGTTTCTTAAAGTACACACATCTGATGCTACATGTGTTCTTCTATTTCTTGGTAGAAAATATATACCACAGACCATACCTTTTAAAAAGAAAGACATTTTATGAACTGTTATGGAATCCCTCAGGTAGTATGTTTTGAGTTAGCAGTGAAAATCTCAACTTTATTTCTGACATAAATCAGTAGAATAGTTTTCTTTTTTAGTTTCAATATAATAATCTCAAAATGTATACGGTGTACTAAATACTGTCTTAATACTTTTTTTTTTTAAACTACTTGATAAACATGGGTACTGTGTTGTAACAGCTAAAATTTGAGCAACATCAGCTGGGTAAATTACAGTAATTAACCATAAATGTTACAAAATTACTCTTTTGTTTTACCTACTAGATGGATGTCTGTTTTAATTTCAGTTAATACACTTTCTTCTTAGAAAAAGGCTTAAGCTCAATAGTTAACTAAGTCTTTGACATCTTTTAAATTGTCTAGCTAATCTATTTTCATATTAAAGTAAAAACATCTGGCCTTTTGTTTTTGTCAAGCATAACAAGATGCAAAATACGATGTTAATGTCACTATTTCACAGATAGTTTATGTAGTGTTGCATGCCAGATTGTAAAGCAGCTTTCAAAGCTTTCAGGAGGATGTCTAAGAACAACTGTGAATGAGCAGAGTATGGTCAAAAGCCTAGACTGAATGACGAGAATGTTTATTGCCAGAGACAAATCTTGAGAGGAATTAGCTGCTTTCTTTTTCTTTTGGCTACAATGTCTGTGACAACACATGAGGTAATATCGTGTAAGGTACTTCGGTGTTATGAGCCTCTATTGCATATGCAATATCTCTTTATTGTACTTCTGAAGAATACTATAGTAACCTGAAATATATAGATTCTGATTAGCCTTCCCTTATTTTTTCTGATATCTGGATTGATAGTGAACTGTCATCTGTACGTTTTGAGCTTGATATTGGTACAGTTATGTGTGTTATTTTATTGCTTTTCTTCTCTTCTTGACCTGTCTTCTCTAAATTCCCTTCCCATGACTAGTGTTCTAGATTCTGGTTTCCTTTGTCATGTCTGTAGGAAGGTTCTTACTGTCTTCAACTGTGACAGCTCTGCAGGCTCTAAATGCTGGTGGAATAAGGTTCTAAATGGGATGATGTGATCTATTCTAGCATCCTTTCTCTTCAGATTCTTGGTCCCGTAGCCTGTTTTCAGGAGATCAGTTTCCTTGATAATCATAGAATCATGGAATGG
>NW_010223990.1:0-594 GCF_000690775.1 Eurypyga helias
TTCCTGGCTGAATCCAGCACATGGACTCATACCTGTCTTCATACCACCAGTGCTTTCACAAAACCAAAGTTGTGGCAGTTTATAGTAAAATGGGCAAAACAGCAAATTAAAAAAAAAAAAAGAAATCCAAATGATCAGCTGGAGCAGGTTAACCACAAACAAGCAAACAATAAAAATTTGGGAAAGTTGTTTCTCTTTCTTTTTCAAGTAAATGATACTCCATGAGGACAGTTGTCTTTCAATTTCACTGCACAAAAGAGCCTTTGGGAAGGTTTCCCAGGAATTTTCTTTCTGAAATAGCTGGAGTTGTAAGACTTGTCACAAACAAGCAGTTAAAAACCATGATCAGACATGGTCATCATAACTATTTTTCAAAATGTACATAGATTTTTATCTTGGTTGTCTAACTGTGGAAATGTAAAATGAAAATTAAAATAATGTAATGTACTCAACACTCACTATCTCAATATAAGGTCTTAAAAGTTATACAGAAAGGCATTTTTGTTGGAAGCATGCCAAATTAGATGTGTTTGAATAAGATCATTCCTATATACTACAGTAGAATCATAGAATCACATAATCACAGAATGGTTT
>NW_010223991.1:0-347 GCF_000690775.1 Eurypyga helias
CCAGCTGGCCAGCCACCGTCCCCTCGCCCTGCCCACGCCAGCTGGGTCTGACCCTTCCCCAGCTTGGCGCTAAGCAGGAGGTCAGGGGTAGGGGGGCAGGGAACTCCCCAGGACGAGTTCTGCAACGCTGGGAACAGCCTGGGGAGCCGGGGGCTGTGCTGTGTGGGCAAAGACGCTTCAAGCACGGGGCCTGGGGAAACTGCAGGCACACAGCATCGTCACAGTTCCAGGGGTCAGCAGTGCACAGAGGGACCATGTCACAGGCTCTACAAGGCCCTGCTCACGTGCAGAGTGCAGGAAATGGATAACTACCTGTTGCTGAAAGCACGGGACTCCCCAAGCTGTAA
>NW_010223991.1:380-834 GCF_000690775.1 Eurypyga helias
ACACGCTTGCTGCAGGTGCCCGCACTCGAGGGTCCGGGAGCCCCGCAGTGCGCCATGTCCCCTCGCTGCCCGCAGCGGGCCCTGCGGAGCTCACGCCTACACCCAGGCTCGCAAGGACGGCTGCGTTTGTCCCCACCAGCGAAATGCAAATACACCCAAAAGGGATTTTCTAACATGCTCAGAATCCACTCAAAAATCGCTCCCACTATCCGGGAGAAACAGACAACTCGGTTTCCAACTCCTGCCTGCTCACGTTGCCCCCGGGGTCCCCCGCTGTCGCTGGAAAGGCTTCTCCGCTGCTGTGCCAGGGAAGTGAGTCCGTTTCTTGGCCTCACCTGTGCGTTCTCCCCTCCTTCCGCATTTCCACTTGAAACTGCAAATTCTTTTCACAAGGGTTCGCTTTGCCGAAGCCAAGAAAACCTGCCTACGCCGGGCTGAGAACGTAACGCGAGTC
>NW_010223991.1:978-1214 GCF_000690775.1 Eurypyga helias
GGAGGCGCGTTGCTACAAAAACATGCTGGCCTGCACAGGTCTCCTAAGAGGTTTTGGTTTCTTACCATCCAGTCTGATGTAAAAACGTGAAGACGTGCTGGACAGCTTGTTGCAATCTTGCAGAAAAGCACAGATTCGGCTCAAAACCAAGCCCTTAAAATTCCATGACTGCCACGAACGTTGCAGGATGCTGCCGGCCTCTGAAGAGCCGCTCTGGGAAACTCACTCTGGACGCC
>NW_010223992.1:0-2003 GCF_000690775.1 Eurypyga helias
GGTGCTGCTGCGAGCGCAGAGCTCAGAAGCCGAGCTATCTGCCTTCAAGAGGGTGGGGACAGGTGAGCGTGAGCTCGGAGCGCGCTAAGTTTGCTTTGCCGGCTCCGGGGCCGTGCAAATCCGTCTTGCTCCCATGGTCTGCATGGTAAGAACTTTTAAAACAAGGTTTTCATTAAACCCGCGGGTGCTCGGGAAGTTTAAAGCCATCCCAGCCGAACGCGAGAACAATCCTCGGGCAGGATTAGCTGAACCCGTCAGGCTGTGCCCACGCTGGGAAGCGACTGAGGCCTCGGAGAAAGGTGCCTTCACGGGACTTACTCTCCTCTTAATCTCCCGCAGGTAGCGACCACCACCTGCGCCAAGATACAATAATAATTATTATTATTACCCTAATCACCACGGTGGTTACTGCCGTCACTTTGAGGGAGGGTGCCCGGGCCTTGCCGGGGCCCTGGGGCTGGGAGAAGCCTTGGCTGGGCGTCCCGCTCCAGCCGCCGGCTCTTCCCCGCTCCGTCCTTACTCTCTACAGCGTCTAAAATATTTCCCCCTCCCCAATTATCGGCGCTCTAATGGGAGCAGGAGGCAGAGTAGCAAGGCTTGTAATAAGCCACCTGCTGCGTCTCACCTAACTAATGTTCTGCTTTCCTTTGCTATTGCTGCCGCAGCAGCAAGGGATCCCGCAGCTAGTGGGACAGCCGGGAGAGGAGGACTCCGCTAGGCCACAGTGACCTTGGCACTGGCGGTGCCAACCCGTGGGGCCGAGTTCAGCCGGAGGCTTTGGGGTGCACAGCTCACAGGATGCGTTCGTAGCTGTCTCTCCCCGCAATAACCTCCCTCTCCCCATCTATTTGCATGCACACGCTAAACTATATAAACAGCGGTAATAGCCTCATATGTTAAATCACAGCTATTCCAAGTCATGTCAGATATTGGACTCGGTCTGTTCAATGGAGCTTCAACCTATTGACTTGCCAGACGAGATGTTGGTGTGGACCCGGTTGCTAAAACGATGAAAACAGACTTTAGCGCTAAACTGCACTACTCTCCCATCTGACGGATGTTAATACACAAACGAAATCCATTTGGATATTTTTTTGTTACCAGAAGTCTGCATTGACATTCAAATGATCTAAACCTTAGCATCTGGAAGCCTGTACAAGCATCTTTTTGGACTAGGTTTCAAGACAACCAAAGCTGAGGAAGGATCAATATGGGACACCAAGCAACTGACAATAGTTTCCAGTCTAAATGAAACTGGCTTCTTCATTTGAAACTACAGACATGAAAAAAATGCTTTTCCATTTATTACAGCCCCTCACACTCAAGGCCCAGGTCGGAGCTGCTGCGTAGCATCGGGATGTCTGTCCCCAGGGCCACCGCCTGCAAGTTCCCCACTGGCCGAGGGCCCCGCGGGGAGAGGAGACCGGTTTCACCTCAGCAGTCGCGGGCCTTGGGCTTCCTTTATGACCTTCTGGGCGCAGCAAGGCATCAACACGACGATAAGACATACTACCTGAGTGACATTCAGTCTTAATGAAGATATGTGGTGGGAGAAGTCGTGCGAGACAATTAATGGATTAGGCCGGATATCGGTAACTGCGGCAGGAAATAAGGGAGGACTTTCGTGTTAATGAAAAGAAGGCAAAGGAGCCCTTGGCCAGGTTGCCTCTGGTACCGGATTGCTCAGTCCCTTCTGGGTGCTCATGAATATCTGTAGTGTGTCTTACACTTCATATTATGTTTGCAAACAGAATTCTTTTGTCTTTCAAAGGCTTTTACAAACTTGGACACCAAACAGAGCGATGTTCAATCAAACACAAAGAATTTAAATTATTCAGGAACCCAAGCGATTCTGTCGAGCCTTTCTTTCTCCCATCCCCCACCGCAGTGCCAGGGATTTAGTCGGTAATGAGTGTGCCGGGAGCCTCCTCTGGCCCTGCCCCAAGTATCAGCTCCCGGGGACCAGCGGCCGCGGCCGGAGACCCGCGGCGGAACGGCCCGGC
>NW_010223993.1:0-418 GCF_000690775.1 Eurypyga helias
ATCCTAAAGGGTCTTTTCCAACCCGGACTCTCCGATGCCGCAAGAGCGGAACCTGTGTGCCCCCCCCTCAAGGCAGGGAGGAGGATAAACCCACCCACCCCCCTCCCCAAAGAACCATCCGCTTCCCAGCGGGTCAGGCGAGGGGTTTAAAAACGAGCTCGCCACGGCGGCGTTGTTAAAAAATAGAGCGTTTATAGGTAAACTGAGGCAGAGACAGACCAGGGTGGACAGAACAGTCTGCGGTTTCACCGGGGACGTGACGTTTTTATAGGTGTTTTTTTTCCTTTTTCCCCCCCTCTCCTCAAGTTATAACCGTACAATCGAGAGGCTAAAAGAGAACGAGGGAATCCTCCGGCCCAGGGGAAGGAGAGGCAGGCCCGTCGGCGAGCGCCGGGGTGACTCGGCCCGATTTGCCTTT
>NW_010223993.1:482-812 GCF_000690775.1 Eurypyga helias
AACGGGGAGGAGGGAGAAAGCCGGCAGCTCCCTCCGCTTGTCGGCTGGGCCGGGTTCGGCTCTCCGGCGAGCGGGGGCAGGAGAGAAGGGGAGAATAGAGCGGATATCGATTAGGCTTTTCCTCCTGATTTTATTTTTTCCCGCTTTCCTTAAGGAGTCTGAAGTGGCTGAGAGACTCCTCCCTCCTTGGCAGAGTCGACAGGAGCCGGCTGCGGTCAGCGGGCCGTCCCCACTGTTCGGTGTTTGCTCGTTAAGAGACGACCAGCGCTAATTACTTTGCTTCTGGTTGGTGTGGTTGGTTCTGTAGGGGTGGGGGAGGGGGGCGGAAGG
>NW_010223994.1:0-1466 GCF_000690775.1 Eurypyga helias
CCCCCAACTCCCCGCTGCGGCTCACAGCGACCTCCCTCCCCCTCCCAGCCCGTGGCTCTGCCACGCAGGAGCCCATGAATGGGGCACATGGGGCTGAAGGGAGACAGTTGGCTGGGTTTTTGGAAAAGGCAACATGTGCACAAGTTAAATGCAAAACAGCCCCCATGGAAAGCTGGTGGGTGTGGCTGGGTCCTGGACGTGGGGCAAACAGGACGAGAACACTGTCCCCTGAAAAGGCAAAAGCCACATCTCCTGCCGATGCTCCAGGCCAAAGCCCTGCAACTCTCGTGTCTGCTTAGGACACAAGCAGGCAGAAAAACCATAACCAGCCTTGCCCAATCCCAAACCAAGTGCTGTGCCAGGAGATGCCCTGTCACCCTTCTCCCAAGCCTGGCTGGCCCCAAGCAGCTCGTGGATGTGGAGGGTGCCCACAGAGGGACACAGCTTGTGGGGAGAGGGAAGAGCAGGGCCCACAGCAGCACCCCAAGGGAGCGGGGTTCAGCTGCTGGCATGCTTGGCAGCGCTAGTCAGCGGCAGGCTATAAATACCTCTGACGGGAGATAGAAACACAAAAGCAGTCTCCACTTTCCTCAAATAGCAGCCAGGGCAGACAAAGGCACATTGACAGGCGGCTGAGGCGTACCAGCTGCGCTGGGCTCCACTGGTGGAGAGAAACCTCACTCGGGGTCGGGAGCCCCCAGCAAACCTGCCCTTGGTCCCGGGCATTGCAGCAGCGGGGCCCCGGCCTGTGCCTGGGCTGTGCTCAATGAGTGCCCACTCACCTGTGCTCTTCCTCAGTGCAGGGTGGGTACCCAAGGATGCTAACCTTTGGGTACAATCAAGCTGGATGTCCCAGCCTGGGTGCAGCCCATAATCGGGGACCAAAGCAGCGATCACACTGACTGTTTTCCACCCCTTGCTCTTTTTTCGCATATTCAACACCAGCAGGCATTTTTGGGGGCTGGCAGGGAGCAGGCAAAGTTGGAGGGGGTTGTGTCCCTATTCTAGCACAGCTGGAAACGCAGACAGGGCAGGAGTGAAAGCGAACAGGGCTGTCCAGGGACCAGGAAACAAGGAGTTACAGGAGCCATGCCCCAGAGCAGTGCTGGAGAGCTGCAGTCACATAGCAACACTTCCTGTGACTTGTGGGACCAAGGTTGGTCCTGGGCAGCCAGGAGCACACTATCGGCCAGAGACAAGTCCCCTGGGTTTACCCCATCAGGCCAAGAGTGGAGCTAGGGGTAAGTGTGGGAGCAGATAGAGGCAGGAGGGCTGGGAAGGCTGGAGGGGAAGGAGCTGCTCACCCGTGCCAGGGGGAAGAGGCTGGGGATGGGCGAGAAGAGGGCTGGATAGACTCTGCGTAGCTGCACTGGATCAGCCCCAGCTGGGCAAGGCTGCTGGGGGATGGAGCTGCTGGGGAAGGGAAGGCTGCTACCATGGTCTCCCCAGCCCCTCTGCATGCAGCT